>NC_045432.1:11492222-11612222 GCF_902635505.1 Sarcophilus harrisii
ATGAGGTGACTGAGGACAGTTCCAATGATCTTGTGATGAAGAGAGCAATCTGTAGATGGAGGAGAAGAAAATCTGAAACACAAGGCTATGCAAGAGTCAATGTTGTCAAATTATCCTTGCATATATTTTGAAAATAAAAAGCTCTATAAAAAAATAAATAAATAAAAGAAGAGATTTTCATGCCTAATGGAACACCCTCCTGTAGGGGGCTGGAACTCTGTAAAGGTGTACTTGAATCTAAGACAGCAGAGTACTTAAGGCTAAATACCTACTCAGTGTGAGATAATGGTTCCATAAACATATACTATGATGATGTGATGGTTCTTCTCACAATTGGCACCTGCTGAATGTGTTGTGATGAGGTAATCCGTAGGGAAGAATTGAAGGGCTGAGGGAGAGAATCAGAGTCTCTCTCTGTCACAGCTCGCTCAGCAGAGAAGACTTTAGCCTCCAGATTCAGAGTCCAGGATTCATCTTTGCCAAGCCACATGGCAGCTTCCCTGCCTCCTTCACTTCTCCTCCTAAAGACCAAGGACTTTGACTGATCCTGACTCTGACTGATCCTGAGGCCCTCCAGAGAGCTAGCCCGGAAATTACACCCTTCAACAATCTATAATTTTTGTTTGGTCATTTTCTCCATTAGTTTATTTTTCAAAAGTGTTTGAATTTTACATATATATGTATATATATTATACATACATACTGAGTTTTTATTAAATCTTTTTTTATTTTCAAAACATGCATGAATAATATTTCAGCATTAACCCTTGCAAAAACCTTGTATTCCAATTTCCCCCCCTTTCCTGCCACCTCCTTCCCTAAATAGCAAGTAATCCAATATATGTTAAACATGGTAAAATATATGTTAAATCCAATATATGCACACATATTTATACAATTATCTTGCTGCACAAGAAAAATTAAATTAAAAAGGAAAAAATGAGAAAGACAATAAAATGCAAGTAAATAACAACAAAAGGAATGTAAATGCAATGTTGTGATCCACATTCAGTTCCCACAGTTCTTGCTCTGGGTTGCAGATCATTCTCTTCATCACAAGATCATTGAAACTGGCCTCAATCATCTCATTGTTGAAAAGAGCCATGTTGGTCAGAATTAATCATCATATAATATTGATGTTGCCATGTACAATGATCTCCTAGTCCTACTCATTTCACTTGGCATCACTTCATGGAAGTCTCTCCAAACCTCTCTGAAATCATCCTGCTGATCGTTTCTTATAGAACAATAATATTCATATACCATAACTTATTTGGCCATTCTCTAACTGATGGGCATCCATCAGTTTCCAGTTTCTAGCCACTACAAAAAGGGCTGCCACAAACATTTTTGCACATATGGATCCCCCTCCCTTCTTTATGATCTCTTTGGGATATAAGCCCAGTAGAAACACTGCTGGATCAAAGGGTATGCACAGTTCGATAACATTTTGAGCATATTTCCAAATTGTTCTCCAGAATGGCTAGATCTGTTCACAGTTCCACCAACAATGTATCAGTGTTCCAGTTTTCCCACATTCCCTATGACATTCATCATTACCTTTTCCTGTCATTTTAACCAATCTGACAGGTTTGTAGTGGTATCTCAGAGTTATTTTAATTTTCATTTCTCTGATCAATAATGATTTAGAGCACCTTCTCATATGATTAGAAATGATTTTAATTTCTTTATCTGAAAATTGTCTGTTCATAACATTTGCCCATTTATAAATTGGAGAATGGCTTGAATTCTTAAAATTTGAGTCAATTTGTTATATATTTTACAAATAAGGCCTTTATCAGAACCTTTGATTTTAAAAATGTTTCCCAGTTTATTGCTTCCCTCTAATCTTGTCTGCATTAGTTTTGTTTGTATAAAACCTTTTTAACTTAATATAATCAAAATTATCTATTTGATGTTCAATAATGAACTCTAGTTCTTCTTCTTTGACCAGAAAAGTATCTGGAAATCTACACATTTAGAGTTTTTGGTTCAAAAGCCATATCAAGAAAACTTGTGTCAAGTTATTATTTTTTCATATTATTTATTCAGTATTGTTTGAATTATTATTACAATGTACATTGATCTTACCAATATGGTAGCTTCAAAATGGAAGTTTTCTCTCTAAAAAGCTGTCTATACTGAAAATCTGATTCTTTTGTCTAAAATTACTCAATATTCACTTTATTAATAATAATAGAAACACCAGCCTTTACTAAGGAAAGTAATATATGCAGATGTATTTTTTGATGTGCTGTTGTTTTGCTTTTGAATTGGTGTTTTTGCTAGTCAAAAAACTGACAATAACATCACCAAATACTTTTGGTAGTAAATATGGTTAAAGGGATGAGGTTTTTGGTTTATGTTTTTTATTTTCTTTTTTTAGTTTTTCTTATACATCACTGATGTCAAATAAAAAATTACATAGAAATAAATGAATGGTCTCCTACAAAAAACCTACTGTCTTCTTACATTATAATTAGTTAAAATACCCAATATTTGGCCCCATTAAGTATATAAGTGAACATAAATCCATGTCATTTTTGAGATTTTCCATTCTAAGAACCTTTCTTGGGGAGATGATTGCTTTTTTTCTAACTTCTCACCTGTAGTCATAGCTGTTTGAAGTATATTGCATAAACTGACATTTTCTGCCCTAATCACTCTCTTTGTTCGCCTTCTCTATGGGCACTGCTAGCTCTTTTATTTTCATCACCATGGCAACTCCCAAGCCTGGCATTTTGTGTATTCAAAAACTCCTGTTTCTGTAAATTTCCATTCACAGATCCTATACCTCTGCCATTCTTTCTTTTTTAGACCCTCAAAATTCTGACCTTGCACCTCCTACAGCCTTATCCAGTTTATGACCCTGAAAATAATCTACAAGGATTTTTATTTTTCTTTTTATTGGATAATTATTACAACACACATGCATCTTATCTATATCCAAATTTGCAAAACTAACTTATGTCTGCTCTAAGTCATGAACATGCATACATTTTTGTTTTATTACTCAAACAGACTCTGCATTCATTTTCCTTCTTAGCAATACTAATAATAGTAACATGAACCAAAAGGAGAGCATATGGGGAATTACATTTGCTTTGTTTTCCAAGTGTTTTTAGTCCAGAGCCAATTTTTTGATTTGCTTAAAAAAAAAAAAAAGACAGTACTTTAGATTTGTTTAACTGTGTAGTTAGAAATTCATGATTTAATTCAAAGCACCCCTATTACAGAATATTAATTAAATTGGAACAAAGGATTGGAATTCTAAGTGAAATCTCACTCCTTTTGGTTTTTGAAATTCCTTAAATTTTGCCAATATTTTGACTCACTTAGGGTATATATAGAAATAAATGTTTACCATCCATATTTTCCATTCTAACGTCCCATCCTTTTCAGTGGTTGCAGAAGTTCTCGGACAGCTTCTTCCTATTGTATAGCTTGGTTAGTAACCCATTCAAAATGTTGCTCTTTTACGTTCTATGGTTTTGCTTTGCTCTCATATCCCTACTTAAAGAGGGACATTCGGAGTTAAGACATATCTAGCTAAGAAATTTGGCAAGCAAAAGTCCACCTACCTCCAACAATTGTCACTGAATGAGAACTGACACCACAGATATTAAGTGTGCAAAGGACATTCTAAAACATGAAATTATTAGTGCCAAGGAAACATCATGCTACCAACTATAAATTTGTTTTAAAATTTTTAATGGATTTTTTTTACACTGTACCTAATGACTTAGAAATATCACGATCATATAACATTTCAGGAATTAAAACTTGGTTTTCTTTTTGTTCAAAAATATCCTACATTTAATATCAATAACAATAATTTAAATGACAGCCATTATCGAAAAATGAAATTCATGGACTGCATTTGTTTCATGGAGCTTATAGATTACCTTGACTGGAAATTTTTAGGTCGTTCAACATTATGACTACTTTCAACAAAACTTTTTAACTGTATGGAGGAAGATATTAAAAATTGAGTTTCAAATGGGTGTAATATAATGTAAATTGAAATAAATGGTTGATGTCATCTAGAAATTCTCAATTCTCCTACTTTATTTACTAAGAATTGGAAAATAGTTTTGCTCAAAAAGAATATATTTGAAGTAATTCTGTTCATTTATGATATTTTTGCATTCTAAAGTTCATTCAACAGTAGATGCAGTAGATTCTAAGAGCTTTTGGAGCTGTGACATATGCTAAATTGAAGACCTGACCTTATCAAAGATCCCTTCTTCTGGAGGCTCTCTTCAATCTCGCAATCTCTTCTCCAAGGTTCCTACCAGACTGACATTGTCCCTTCTAAAATCTCATTTCTTCAGACAATTTCCCTCATCAGCTACTGAACATCTCCCACTCTCCGTTCTACTCTGTCCCCAAACTGGCATGCCTTTTTTCTACTGACATGCAGCTCATGATTCTACTTTTTCCATGTCAATCAAGCTCAGATGTTCTAGATTCCAACTTTGTTCCAATACCTGTTGAAGGTTTCTGACTTCACAATCAAATTACTAATTTTTCCATTCAGAGGAATAACTTACCATCATGCTAGGAAATTCTGTCTCCTGAGTTCTAGTCTACCACTAACTTGGCAGTTTTAATGGCACCTAGATGCATATACATTTGTTTTTCTAAGAACTTCCACAGATAGAAGATTCTCGTATCTAAGGGATACCCTAAGATCTGTTTGGATTGTTTTGCTTACATTTCTTTTATTGTTTTACTTTAACAATGCAAATCTTACCTATATACTGATTTTTCAAGTCTCCCTATAAATAAAGTGTTGTAATGCTGCAAATTATGGAATATTCATTATGACAAATACTACTATCAATAACTATCTTTATCAATGAAGTGATTGCAGAGGATTACACTGTATTTTTCTATAGTGATATCTGGAGATTGTGGTATTAAATTGAGTGGACATAAAATTAATACTATTTTCACCTTTCCCTCAAAACTCTATGGTTAAGGATGTCTGATTTTTTTTTCTTTTTCTATCAACAATGAATACTCATAATTAAATTTGAATTTAAGGTAATTTCATTATAATAATTTGCCTTTACCTTGTTTATTGGTTGTTGTTCTTTATTCTCAAAAAGGACCAAAACGACATCATTACATTAGAGTTGAGTAGGACATAGTGTCCTACTGTGGCTGATCAAATCTGTGGGAGCTCAAAGTGCTCCTCCATGGGTCGAACAGAAATAGTCCCTGTGAATATTTGGGGTGGCTTCATTAACTTTGTGGATCTTGTGTTTTTTTCTGAGGTAATTCAATTCTAGTTTCCCTACAGAACACAGCAACCTTCTCTGATGAGAGCACACAATGCTGGGTGGCCCTGTATCAATGTTTCCTATGTCATACAAACAAGTTTTTAAAAGAGAAATTGAGAGTGTCTTTCTATTGCATTTTCTTAATACTTTGTGAGTGCTTGACTTGTATGAGTTCTCCACAACATAGTCTTTTTGTCAAGAATATATTTGGCCAACAACAGGTCAATATTTGGGGCTACTAAGAATAGACCTGAGAATTCATCTTTGGCCTTGATTGTATTTCCTTTATAAAATCCATTCAAAGCTAATCATTTCTGTTCTCATAGACTAGAAATCATTCTAAGACCTGTCATTTGGAATCTCATGACACTCTCTGCTCTTCTTCAAAGTATTTTCCTACCTCTTTCCTTCTAAACCATGGTATGTGCAAAATTCCTCCTGTTTCTGACAATTTCCATTCTCATTCCCTGACCATTTCCATTCTCCCACTTCTAGTCCCTCCCAGCACTAGCATTAGCGATTCAATAGACTTATCAAGTTCAGGATTCTGGATTCAAAGCTTCCATCAAGTCCACATAGTCTGAGTTCCAGGTGTCCTCTATAATCTCATATTCTGGGATCATTTTCATCTCTACATTACTATATTCAGATGTAAGACTTAGCTCCTCGCTAAAATATTCTGATCCCATGCTCTCAAATACTTCCAACATTCCCTGTTGGAATCTTTACAAAGTGTTAAGACATTTCTTTACAAAGTGTTAAGACATTGGAGTTGATTTGATCTTAGAAGAAGATATTTGGGGCCAGAACTTGAAACTAGGTACTAAGTGGAACGGATAGAACAATGCTTGTGTTCACACCTTTAGAGAGCTCATAAGTATCTAAGTATTCAATGGAGTTCACACCTGTAGGGCTTAGTCCGAATTCACACCTCCCTTGAAGTTCTTAGAGCCAGAGAGCACTCTAGGAGATAACCCAGAATCCCTCTCCCTCCAGAAGGCGGAGTTAACCTTTGGGAGATGACATAAATATAGGGAGCTTTTGAAGCTTGAACTTACTTCTTCTGGTGGAACTGACTGGAGGTACAGAGAGATTCATTGCATCTTCCAACTTGGTGCTAGCTGGAGGCTGAAGAAAGCAGAGGCAGAAGTCAAGGACAAAGCTGCAAGATCTCTTGGAGCCAGGCAGAGAGATAGGCCTCAACTAACCGGGCTAATTTGGAAGGAGAAATAAACGTTTGCATTTTTACCAGCTGGCTTCAATTTTGGAGTAATTATTTATTTCAACTGAGACTAAGGCTCCTCCAAGAAAACCACCACAATTCCCCAAATAAAAATACCAAAAATTCTAGATTTTAGTGTTCTAGGGACCAAATAAAATGTGGCATTTTTTTATTTTAAAGTCAGATCATGCTAAACTGGGTGAGGTTTTTAATTTTTTTTATTTTTTGGATTATTAAACTAATGTACAGTAAGACCTATGTCTTACTGATGTTATGATTTCAAGATAGTTTTTTTTCCCTAGAAAATTCTCACTGCTTAACATCTGGTTTTCTTGTCAAAAATTTCTTGATACTCATTTTAAATAATAGTAATAGAAATAGCAGCTCTAACTAAATACTGAAATACAAGGGACTGCATTTATTTAAGTATACAGGGTTTATGTTTTTGAAGGTTTTTAATTATTATATATTATATTATATATACATATATATGTCATTAATTATAGCTTTTTAGGGCAGCTAGTTGGTGCAGTGGATAGAGCACCAGCCCTTAGGTCAGGAGCATCTGAGTTCACATCTGGTCTCAAACATTTAATACCTCCTAGAAGTGTGACCCTGGGCAAGTAATTTAACACCAATTGCCTCAGCAAAAAATCTATGTGTGTGTGTGTGTGTGTGTGTGTGTGTGTGTGTTTCAATTATATGCAAAGATAGTTCTCAACATTCACCCTTGCAAAAGCTTGAATTCCAATTTTTTTCCATCCCTTCCCTATGCATCAAGCAATCCAATATGTGTTAAACATATGCAGTTCTTCTATACATTTTCCCACATTTATCAAGCAGCACAAGAAAAATCAGATTAAAAAGGGGAAAAAAACAAAGAAAGCAAAAAGCAAGCAAAAACAACAAAAAAGGAGAAAAAATTATTGTGATCCACATTCGGTGTCAACAGTTCTCTCTCTGGATGCAGATGGTTCTTTCCATCACAACTATATTGGATTTGGCCTGAAGCACCTCATTGTTGAAAAGAGCCATGTCCATTAAAATTGATCATCACATAATCTTTTTGTTGCTGTGTACCATGATCTCTTGGGTCCACTCACTTCACTCAGTATCAGTTCATGTAAGTCTTTCCAGGCCTTTCTGAAAGCATCCTGCTGATCGTTTCTTACAGAAAAATAATATTTCATTACTATAATATTTCATATACTATAACTTATTCAGCCATTCCCCAACTGATGGGAATCCACTCAGTTTCCAGTTCCTTGCCACTACAAAACAAAGCTGCCACAAATATATTGGCACATGTAGGTCCTTTCCCCTTTCTTATGATCTCTTTGGGATACAGCCAAGTAGAGACACTGTTGGATTAAAGGGCAGCACAGTTTGATAGCCCTTTGGGCATAGTTCCAAATTGCTCTCCACAATGGTTGGATCAGTTCATAACTCCACCAATAATGTTAGTTCCCTAGTTTTCCCACATCCCCCAATACTCAGTATTATATTTTCCTGTCATCTTAGCCAATCTGAGAGGTGTGTACTGGTACCTCAGAATTTTCTTAATTTGCATTTCTCTGACCAATAGAGATTTAGAGCATTTTTCCTTCTTTTTTTGCTTTGAAATTTTTTTATTTATAAAATATATGCATGGGTAATTTTTCAATATTGACCCTTGCAAAACCTTGTGTTCCAAATTTTCCCCTCCTTCCCCTCACCCCCTCCTTTAGATGCCAGGTAATCCAATACATGATAAATATGTTAAATCCAATATATGTGTACATATTTATACAATTATCTTGATGCACAAGAACAATCAGATCAAAAAGGAAAAAAAACTGAGAAAAAATGCAAGAAAACAAACAGAAAGAGTGAAAATGCTATGTTGTGGTCCAGACAGTTCCCATAGTCCTTTCTCTGGGCGTAGATGGCTCTCTTCATCAAAGATCATTTGAACTGGTCTGAATCATCTCATTGTTGGAAAGAGCCACATCTATCAGAATTGATCAATGATCAATACAATGTATATATACAATGTATATACAATGTATAATCTCATTGTTGCCATGTACAATGATCTGGTTCTGCTAATTTTACTTAGCATCAGTTTATGTAAGTCTCTCCAGGTCTCTCTAAAATCATCCTGCTGATCATTTCTTACAAAAAATAATATTCCATAACATTCTATAACATAATTTATTCAGCCATTCTGAAACTGATAGGCATCCACTCAGTTTCCAATTTCTTGCCACTACAAAAAGGGCTGACAGAAACATTTTTGCACATTCAGGTCCCTTTCCTTCCTTTAAGATTAGATCATTTTTCATATGACTAGAAATGGTTTTAATTTGCTCATCTGAAAATTGTCTGTTTATATCCTTTGACATTTATGAATTGGAGAATGGTTATATTCTTATAAATTTGAGTCACTTCTGTATATATTTTAGAAAAGAGGCCGTTACAGAAGCATTGCACATAAAGTTTTTCCCCAGTTTTCTCCTTCCTTTTTAATTATCTCTGCATTGGTTTTGTTTATACAAAACCTTTTAATTTAATATAATAAAAATTATCCATTTTGCATTCCATGATGTCCTCTACTTTTTCTTTTGTTCAGATCTCCATAGATCTGAGAGGTAGACTATCCTTTGTTCTTCTTATTTGCTTATAATATCAATCTTTATATCTAAATCATGAACCCATTTTGATTTTATCTTGGTTTAGGCTGTTAGGTGTGGATCAGTGCCTAGTTTCTGCCACACTAATTATAAATTTTCCCAACAATTTTTGTCAAATGGTGAGTTTTTAGCCCAGAAGCAGGGGTCTTTGGGTTTATCAAATACTAGATTATGATAGTCATTGACAATTGTGTCTTGTGAACTATTGTGATCCACATTAGTGAATGACTACTCTATTTCTTAGCCACTGTCAAATGGTTTTGATGACCGCTGCTTTATAATGTAGTACAATATAGGCTAGGCCACCTTCATTTGCATTTTTTTCATTAATGCTATTGAATTTCTTGACCTTTTATGATTCCAGATGGACTTTGTTATTTTTTCTAGCTAGTTTCTTGGCAATTTGATTGGTATGACACTGAATAAGTAGATTAATTTAGGTAGTATTGTCATCTTTATTATATCAGCTTGGTCTACTCATGAGCATTTGATATTCTTTCAATTGTTTAGATCTGACTTTATTTGTTTAAAAGAGTTTTGTAATTCTATTCATATAGTTTCTCACTTTGTCCTGGCAATCAATCACCCAAACATTTATATTATCTATAGTTATTTTTTAAAAGTCATCCCAAAAATAATAGACAATGACCAAGTAGGATTTATACCAGGAATACAGAACTGGTTCAATATTAGGAAAACTATTAGCATAGTTGATTTTATCAATAACCAAACCATCAAAAATCATATTATCTCAATAGATACAGAAAAAGCGTTTGATAAAATCCAACACCCATTCCTATTAAAAAGACACAAGATTATAGGAATAAGTGGACTTTTCTTTAAAATAGTAAGTTGCATCTATTAAAACCATCAGCAAGCATCACGTAATAGGACAAATTAGAACCATTACAAGCAAGATCAGGAGTAAAACAAGATTGCCCACTATCACCATTACTATTCAATATTGTATTAGAAATGTTAGTTTTGGCAATAAGAGAAGAAAAAGAGATTAAAGGAATTAAAGTAGGTGATGAGGAAACCAAATTATCACCATTTGCAGATGATATGATGGTATTCTTAGAGAACCCCAGAGAATCAACTAAAAAAACTACTAGAAACAATTCACAACTTTAGCGAAGTTGCAGAATACAAAATACATAAATCATCAGTATTTTTAGATATTTCCAACAAAGATCAGCAGCAAGAAATACAAAAAGAAATTCCATGACAATAACTCTCAATAATATAAAAAATTTGGGAACCTATCTGCCAAGGGAAGTCAGGAACTACATGAACACAACTACAAAACACTGTCCACACAAATAAAGTCAGGTCTAAACAATTGGAAAAATATCAAGTGCTTTTGGATAGGTCGAGTGAATATAATAAAAATGACAATACAACCTAAATTAGACAATACAACTTATTAAGGGCTGTGAAGACTGGAATCAGGATAAGCAAAAGTCCTTGGTCTTTATTCTTGGACTTTAGAGGTAGAAGTGAAGAGAATGGACACAGGATCTCTGTGTCCTTCCTTTTCCACCTCCACCGCCCAAGTGACTCTGGCTTGTCTACTCCACCCCCTAATCCTTCTCACAATTCTATACCAAA
The DNA here is from genome assembly GCF_902635505.1 of Sarcophilus harrisii. Classification (NCBI taxonomy): domain Eukaryota; kingdom Metazoa; phylum Chordata; class Mammalia; order Dasyuromorphia; family Dasyuridae; genus Sarcophilus; species Sarcophilus harrisii. Next base: position 11,503,016 of record NC_045432.1, read on the forward strand.
AGATTGAACCAGCACAGAATAGTGGGAAGGGCCATTTTCCAAGCATATGCTAATAGAGTATTGTCCAATTGTAGTTAGCCTTAACTTAGCCTTAGTCTGACCCCAGTGCATCAACTCAAGAGTTTCAGACCTTTACAAAGTGCCATACCAGTCAAACTCCCAAGAAATTGTTTTATAGATCTAGAAAAAGTATTAACAAAGATAATCTGGAATAACAAAAAGTCAAGAATTTCAAGGGAATTGTTGAAAAAATGAAAATGAAGATGGTCTATCTATACCAGACTTAAAACTATATTTTAAAGCAGCGGTCATCAAAATCATTTGGTACTGGCTAAGATTTATTTTGTATCCTGCAACTTTGCTAAAGTTGTAAATTTTTTCTAGTAGTTATTTTGTTGATTCTTTAGGGTTCTCTTAAGTATACCACCATATCATCTGCAAAGAGTGATAATTCAGTTTCCTTATTACATATTCTAATTCCTTTAATTTCTTTTTACTCTGTTATTGGCAAAGTTAGCATTTCTAATACAATATTGAATAGCAATTATTATAGTGGGTAACATTGTTTCACCCCTGATCTTACTGGGAATGCTTCTAGTTTATCCCCATTACATAAGATGCTTACAGAGAGATTTAGATAGATGCTACTGACCATTTTAAGAAAAACTCCATTTATTTCTATGCTCTCTGGTATTTTTAAGAGGAATGGGTATTGGATTTGGTAAAATGCTTTTTCTTCTTCTATTGAGATAATCATATGATTTCTGTTAGTTTGGTTATTGATATAGTCAATTATGCTAATAGTTTTTCTAATATTGAACCCACCTTGCATTCCTGGTATAAATCCTACTTGTTCATGGTGGGAATAATTTGCTATAATTTCTTTCCCAATATTTTATTTAAGATTTTTGAGTTAATATTCATTAGGAAAATTGGTCTATAATTTTTGTTCTCTATTTTGAACATACCTGGTTTAGGTATCAGCACTATATTTGTGCCATAAAAGGAATTTGGTAGAACTCCTTTTTCCCCTATTTTTCCAAATAGGTTGCATTGTATTAAAATTTATTTTTCTTTAAATGCTTGATAGAATTCACTTGTAAATCCATCTGGAGTTGGAGATTTTTTTCTCAGGAAGTTGATTAATAGATTAGTCAATTCCTTTTTCTAAAAATGGGACTATTAAATAATTTATTTCTTCCTCTGTTAATTTGGGTAATTTATATGTCTATAAGTATTCATCCATTTTAGTTAGACTATCAGGTTTATTGCCATACAGCTGAAAAAAATAGCTCCCAATTATTGCTCTAATTTCCTCTTCTTTGGTGGAATGTTCACCCTTTTCATTTTTGAAACTAACAATTTGATTATCTTCTTTTTGCTTTTCTGAACAAATTAACTAAAGTTTTAACTATTATGTTGGTTTTTCAGAAAACCAACATTAGTTTTGTTCATTTGTTCAATAGTTTCCTTACTTTCATTTTGTCAATCTCCCCTTTTATTTTCAGAATTTCAAATTTGGTATTTAATTGGGGGAGTTTTAATTTGTTCTTTTTCTCGCTTTTTAAATAGCAAGCCCAATTCATTGATCTTCTCTTTTTCTATTTTATGCAAGTAAGCATCTAGAGATGTAAAAATTTCCCTAAAAACTGTCTAGGTTTCATTCCATAAATTTTGGGATACTCTCTCATTATTGTCATTCTCTTGGATGAAATTATTGATTGTCTATGATTTGTTGTTTCACCCAAGCATTCTTTAGGATTAGATTATTTATTTTCCAATTAATTTTTGGTGTGTTTTCCCCGGCCCTTTATTAGATGTGATTTTTATTGCATCATGATCTGGAAAAGATTCATTTACTATTTTTGTTTTTCTGCATTTGATTTTGAGGTTTTTAATGTCCTAATTCAGTTAGGTTTTCTGTAAGTTTTATGTACTGCCAACCAAAAGTATATTTCTTTCTGTCCCCATTCAGTTTTCTTCAAAGGTCTAAAATTGTATTTACCTCTTTAATTTCTTTCTTGTTATTTTTTGGTTTGATTTGTTGTTGTAGTTGTTGTTAGTGCAGTTGTGATAGAGCGAGGTTGAGATCTCCCACTAGTATATTTTTCCTATCTATTTCTTCTTGCATGTCCCTTAACTTCTCCAGGAATTTGTTTTTTATATGCTTAGTATTGATATTACTTCATTATCTATGGTACCCTTTAGTAAGATGCAATTTCGGTTCCTTATCTCTTTTACTTATATCTATTTTGCTTTTGCTTGATCTGAGATCAGGATCATTACCCCTGCTTTTTTAAATTTTTGCTGAATCATAATAGATTCTGCTCCAGCCTTTTACCTTTACTCTCAACGTATCACTCTGATTTAAATGTGTTTCTTGTAAACAACATTTTTTAGGATTCTGGCTTTTAATCCAGTCTGCTCTCTGCTTCTGTTTTATGGGAGAGTTCATCCCATTTGCATTCACAGTTAAAATAACTAAGTCTGTATTTCCCATCATCTTATTTTTCCCAAAATTCTCCTTTTCCTTCTCACCATTATTTTGTTTCTTACTGCCACATCCAACAATCTGCCCTCCCCTTTTAAAGCCTCTCTTCCCCTTTTTATTCCTTTCTCTTTCTACTTCTGTACTCCCTTCTATTAGTTTCCCCCTTTCCTTTACCCTTTCTCCTCCTACTTCTCTGTAGGATGACACAACTTTTATAACAAACTAAATATGTCTGATATTCTCTCTTTGAGCCACTTCTGATAGGATAAGGTACACACAATGCTCATACCTCTCTCTTCTTTTCCTCAGATGCAATAGGTCTTTTTTACCTCTTCATGTGATGCAATTTACCCCCATTTAACCTCCCCTTTCCTTTTCTTTCAATACAGTCACTTTTCCACCCCTAGTTTCTTTTTTATATCATCACAGTAAAACCAAATTATACCTACACCTAACCCTTACATAGATACAGTTTTCAAGAGTTAAACATATCATCTTCCCATATAGGCATGTAAATATTTTAACCTTTAAAAACATCATTTTTGTTTCCTTTTTGTCTTTTTATGCTTCTCTTGAGTTCTTTATTTGAAGGTCAAATTTTCTGTTCAGCTCTAATCTTTTCATCAAAAATAAATGAAAATCCCCTCTTTCATTGAATGTCCATCTTTTCTCCTGAAAGATAATGCTTGATTTTGTTGAATAGTTGATTCTTGGCTGCAATCCACGCTCCTTTGCTCTCCAGAATCCATGCTTCTTTGCCCCCCACCAGTATTATTCCTGGCCCTTCAATCCTTTAAAGTGGAAGCTACTAGGTTCTAGTTAATCATGATTGTGGCTCCTTGATATCTGAATTGTTTCTTTCTGGTTGCTTGCAGTATTTTCTCTTTGATCAAATAAATTTTGAATTTAGCTACAATATTCCTTGGAGTTTTCATTTTCAGGTCTCTGGATTGGATTGATCTGGATGGATTCAATGGATACTTTCAATGGCTTTTTAACCTTCTGATTCTAGGACATCAGAACTCAAAGATGTCTGCTCTCCATGATCTTGACTCCCTCCCCCACATAATTCTTTTTTTATTATATCTTTTTATTTACAAGATATATGCATGGGTAATTTTTCAAACCTTCTGTTTCACATTTTCCCATCCTTCCTCCTACCCCTTCCCCTAGATGACAGGTAGTCCATTACATGTTAAATATGTTAAATCCAAGATATGTATACATATTTATACAGTTATCTTACTGCACCATAGAAACTATAGTTAGAGTTCTCTTTTTACTCATTTTTTTAAAAGTTAGAATCTGCTTTTAGGGCAAGGAAGGTTTTCCAAATTTCCTCTACGGGGGCAGCAAAGTGGCAGTATCTGTGCTGGGTCAGTGTTGACTCATTCCCAGTGCTTGCTGGGCGTGGCCAGGTCCCATGAAACTCTGGCATTTCCTCTCTATTTACCTTTAGTGTTTGTGTAGGATGTTTTATAACTTCTCTGCTGATCTACTGGCTTGCAGCCAAGGCAGAGTAGCCAACACTGCTATAGATTCTGCCCATAGATTCTCCTCCAGGGAGGTCTGCACCACCCCACAGAGACCATGCACCACCCTGGGTCTACACAGTGTGCTGGTGTCCTTCACTTTGCAACCTTCTCTAGTGCCTGACCAAAACAGACCTTTGAAGGCGATCTTCGAAAAGATAATTTCTTTCTGGTAATTTGCTGCCCTCCCAATATTGGTGGATTTCTGCCAGTCCAGAGCTAATTCAGAGGCTGAATTTCATAATTAGTGTGAGGGTGGTAGGAAAAGATCAGAAAGAAATGTGTGTCCTCTCTGCCATCTTGGCTCTGCCCCCTACATAATTCTTAAAGACATCACAATCTATTCCCAACTTTTTCATTTGAAGAACTCAGTAACATGCTGGGAAATTTTGTATTCTAAGCTCTAGCCTATAAGCAACTTGCTCATTTTAATGGAACATGGACATCTAAATACACATTTTTCTGAGAATCTTCACAGATAATGAGATTTTCATGTCTAAAGGTATACCCTCCTAAGATCTCTAAGGTTTATTTGGGCATTTTCTGCTTCAGCTTATTTTATTTTATCAATGTATTCAAGTCTTAGATATATATTGATTAACAAATATAAGTTGTCTCCTGATAATCCCTTATTACATAATTCTATTTTCTATTGGATAAAAACATAGAATATCTATTTTTCCTAATACTAGTATCAATGTTAATCTTTATCAGTGAAGTAACTGCAGACAGTTTTGGTATACTGATATTTAGATCTGCAGGATATTTTGGGGAGGGATGAAATAGATATTATATTTACCATATGTTGAAGGCTCTATTTTTAAAGATGTAAGATTTTTTTTGAATCACCAATGAATTAGAATTTATGGTCTATCACATCAGAAAAATCTGTCTTTGCCTTGTTTTATAAATAGCTACAACAGGACAATATTTAGATTAACTAAAATTCTTGTCAATTTTGACATTTTCCACTTTAAAGTTTGTTCAAGGCCTATCATTTCTGTGCTTAGAAAAGGACTAGCAATTAAACATGATGATTTCAGGACATTTTAAGATCTGTCATCAGGAGTCTCAGGGTTTCCTCTGGTCTGATATCTCTTGTTCTAAGAGTTCTTCCACCACCTTCGTTTTCTAAAACATGACTGCACTATGTTATATTCTAATATCCTCCTGTTTAATGTTCCTCTTCTACTCCCTCTAAGCATTGATATAGATTCTACAGCTGAATCAAACTCAGAATTCTGTATCCAAAGTTTTATAGGGAGCCCATGCAGTCTTCATTCCAGGTGTCCTCCATTATCTCATATTCTGGCTTCACTTTCCAATTCCCATTATTGCATTCAGAGGCAAGACATTCTATGTCTGACTCTCAGCTACTTCCCACATGAAACTTACCTAGATATTTAGAATTTTGGTTTCTAGGGATCATTTGGTATATACCATTTTTGCTTCTAAAGCCATATTATACCAATTTAGTCATTCTTATTTTTCATTAATTGAATTATGATTACAATGTACCTGGAACTTTCCAGTAAGATGTTTTCAAAATATAAATCTTCTCCCTTATAAATTGCTCTATTTAACATCATGTTTCTTATTCAAAATAGCTTGATGTTCACTATTATCAATAGTAATAAAAACAGTCTAAAAATGCTGCCTTTTTTATGAGCAGCTATTTTAGTTTTGAGGATTCTTTTTGTGAGTCAAAAACTTGAAAAAAAATCTCACCAAATGCTTTTGATAGTGTAGTTAAAAATAGTAAGTGTTTTGTTTTGTTTGGTTTTCTCATTAGTTTCCTTTATAGATCACTGATGTGCAATAAAAATTATTTTGGAAAAAGTGAATGAAAAATAATCTACCTTCTCCAATTCAGGATTCTATATTTTCTGATTATATTCCAGATATATTCTGGAGTGTATATTTCTATAAAACTCAACCCTTCTATGCTCAAAGTCATAGACTTGTTCAAAAATTCTGGCACCACAATTCATGTCTAATTGTTCCAATCGGAGTTGGGACTTACTCATAACCATGTTGGGAAATTCCATTTCCTAATCTCAAGTCTAGGACCAGCTTGTTTGCCTAAATATTATTTACAAGCCCGGACATTCAGTTTTGTAAGGACCTTCACAGTTATGAGATACTCATATTATGTTCCAGTTTTCCAAGCAATTCTTGTGAAATAGCAAGTTCTTATCCCAGAAACTAGAGTTTGAGGGTTCATCAAATACTAGATTACTATAGTCTTTGATAATTGTGTTATGTGTATCTAATCTATTTCAATGATCCACTATTCTATTTCTTAGCCAGTACCAAATATTTTGATGACTACTGCTTTATAATATAGTGTTAGGTCTGCTACTGGTAGGCCATCATCCTTTGTATTTTTTTCATTAATTACCTTGATATTCTTGACCTTTTGTTCTTCCAGATGAATTTTGTTATTACTTTTTCTCGTTCTATAAAGTAATTTTGGGCAACTTGATTGGTATGGTACTGAATAAGTGGACCAATTTAGGTAGAATTGCGATTTTTCTATTATATTAGTTCAGCCTACCCATAAGCAATTGATTTTTTTCCGATTGTTTATATCAGACTTTATTTGTGGGAGAAGGGTTTGTAATTGGATTCACATAGTTCCTGGGTTTGTCTTGATAAGTAGGCACCCAAATATTTTATTGTCTTCTATAATTTTAAATGAATTTTCTCTTTATATCCCTTGCTGCTGATGATTTCTGTGGAATTATTTTATAACAAACAAAAGCTGCTCATTGTTTCAAGTAGATTTTTGGATGATTTTCTAAGATTCTATAAATATATCATCATATCAGTTATGAGATTCTTGTGTCTAAAGGAACAATTTCCTGAATATCTACTTTGGCTTATTTTGCTTAAGTTTCTTTTATTATTTTATTTGAACAGTGCACTTGAATATTACCCATAGACTGATTTCCAAACAGTAGACATGTCCTTTCATAAATCCATGTTACAAAACACTATATTTTTATCAAATTAATTTCAGAGAATTTCACTCTTTGTTTTGCACAGATATTTTGGATTTGTTATTTTGTTTTGGGTGACCATAAAATAACTCGCAGGAAAACAGAATTTGTAAAATGGAAAAAGGAAATAACTCCTTAAAAAACAAAATTTGTGAAATAGAAAAAAAAATTCTATAGAACAAAACAACTCATTTAAAAGCTCAATTGGACAACTATAAAAAAAGTTTAAAAAATAGTAAGTGAAGAAAATAATTCACTAAAAATCAGAGTGGAACAAATGGAAATGAATGACTCGATGAGACATCAAGAATCAGTCAAACAAAACCAAAAAATGAAAAAATAGAAAAAATGTAAAATACCTACTTGGGAAAACAACTGCCCTGGAAAATAGATCTAGGAGAGGCAATCTAAGGATTATTGGACTCCCTGAAATACATGATAAAAAAAAAGCCTAGACATTATTTTTCAGGAAATTATCAGAGAACTGCCCAGATGTCATAGAATCAGAAGGTAAAATAGTCATTGAAAGAATTCACCAAACACCACCTGAAAGAGACCCCAAAATTAAAACTCCAAGAAATATTGTGGCTAAATTTCAGAACTATCAGACCAATGAAAAAATATTACAAACAGCCAGAAAAAAAACAATTCAAATACCAAGGATCTACAATAAGGATTACTCAGGATCTAGCAGCTTTCACTTTAAAGGATTGAAGCACCTGGAATCTGATATTCCAAAAGGGAAAAGAATTTGGAATGCAGCAAAGAATAAACTACCCAGCTAAACTGAGCATTTTCTTCCAGGGAAGAAGATGGGCATTCAAGGGAACAGATGAATTCCATTTATTTCTGAAGAAAAGGCCAGAGCTAAACAAAAAAAATATGGCCTCCAAACATAGGACTGAAGAGAAGCATAAAAAAGTAAAAATAACTCTTGAGAACTGTATTTCTGCTATGGATATACATAGAGAGTGAATGAATATATAATTGATTTTTCTGTTATAATATAAAAAGGAACTACAGTTGGAAAGGGGATTGTACTGAAAAAAGGGAAAAGTGGAAGTAAAATGAAGCAAATTATATCTTAGGAAAAGGCAAAGGAAACCTATCATATTTGAGGAAAAGAAGAGAGGGTGATGGATATTATGTGAATCTTACTCTCATCAGATTTGGCTCAAAGAGAAAATATTACACATATTTGGATTACAAAGAAACATTTCTCACCTTCTTAAAAAGTGGGAGGGGAAAGGCAAAAAGAGAAGGGGCAGGCTAAATATACAGGAAAACAGAAATAATAGGGGAAAGGTATAAGTAAGGTGGAGGGATTCTAAAGGATGAGGGCTGCTGGAGGCAAGGGGTGCTCATAAGTTAAATACTGGGGAGGGAGGAAAGGGGAAAACTAAAGAGAAAAGTATAATCTGGTGATAATAAGATTGTAGGAAATACAGAATTAGTAGTTTTAACTGAAAATGTGAATGGGGTGAACTCTCCCATAAAGCAGATGGAGAGAGCAGATTGGATTAAAAGCCAGAATCCTACATATGTTGTTTACATGAAATACATTTAAAGCAGAGTGACACATACACAGTAAAGGTAAAAGGCTGGAACAGAATCTACTATGGTTTAGGTGAAGTTAAAAAAAAAAAAGCAGGGGTAGCCATCCTGATCTCAGATCAAGCAAAAGCAAAAAAGTGATCTAATTAAAAGAGATAAGGAAGGAAACTACATAATACTAAAGGGTACCATAGATAATGAAGCAATATCAATACTAAACATATATGCATCAAGTGGTATGGCATGAAAATTTCTAAAAGAATTAGAGAGCTGCAAGAAGAAATAGACAGCAAAACTATAATAGTGGGAGATATCAACCTTGCTCTCTCAGAACTAGATAAATCAAACCACAAAATAATTAAGAAAGAATTTAAAGAGATAAATAGAATACTACAAAAGTTAGGTATCTTTGGAGAAAATTGAATGGAGACAGAAAGGAGAACACTTTCTTCTCAGCAGTCCTATTCAGTCCTATAGGCAGAACCTACACAAAAAATTTATTTTCAAAGGTTCTGATAAAGGCCTCATTTCCAGAGAGAATTGACTCAAATTTGTAAGAAATCAAGCCATTGTCCAATTGATATGAACAGACAATTTTCCCAATATCCAAAGGATATGAATAGAAAATTTTCAGATGAAGAAATTGAAGCTATTTGTAGTCATATTAAGAGATTCTTCAAATCACTATTGATCAGAGAATTGCAAATTAAAACAACTCTGAGAAACTACTACACATCTCTCAGATTGGCTAAGATGGTGAATGTTGAAGGGGATGTGGGAAAACTGGGACACTGATGCATTGTTGGTGGAATTGTTAATGAATCCAACCATTCTGGAGAGCAATTTGGAACTATACTCAAAAATTTATCAAACTGTGCATACCCTTTGACCCAGCAGTGTTTCTACTGGGCTTATATCCCAAAGAGGTCTTAAAGGAAGGAAAGGGACCCACATATGCAAAAAATGTTTGGGGCAGCCCACTTTGTAGTGGCTAGAAACTGGAAACTGAATGGTTGCCCATCAATTGGAGAATGGTTGAATAAGTTATGATATATGAATGTTATGGAATATTATTGTTCTATAAGAAACAATCAGCAGAATGACTTCAGAGAAGCCTGGAGAGACTTACATGAACTGATGCTCAGAGAAATGAGCAGAACCAGGAGATCATTATACACTTCAACAACAAGACTACATGAGGATCAATTCTGATGGGTGTGGCTCTCTTCAACAATGAGATAATTCACACCAGTTCCAATTGTTCAGTAATTAAGAGAGTCATCTACACCCAGAAGAGAGGAGTATGGGAAATGAGTGTGGACCACAATTTAGAATTTTCACTCTTTCTGTTATTGTTTACTTGCATTTTTTGTTTTCCTTCTTAGGTTTTTTTTTCTTTCTTTCTAGATCCGATTTTTCTTGTGTAGCAAGATAACTGTATAAATATGTACATACATATTGGATTTAATATATATTTTAACATTTTTAACATAGATTGGACTACCTGCCATCTAGGGGATGGGGTGGGGGGAAGGAGAGGAAAATTTGGAACAGAAGGTTTTGCAAGGGTCAGTATTTTAAAATTACCCATGATTATGTTTTGTAAATAAAAAGCTATAATAATTTTTTAAAAGACTTGTCCTTTGGAGTCTAAGAGCACTCTCTGCTCTAATATCCCTTATTATAAGTGCTCTCCCACCTCCTTTGTTCTCTTGACCAAGACTTCGCAATATGATGGGTTAAAATCTACCTCTTATAATTTCCTTCTTAGTCCTTGAACATCTTCCATCCTTCCTTTTCTGTTCCCTCCCAAGATTAGTGTTATAAATTCCATGGCCAAATCAAGTTCAGGATTCTGGATTCAAAGTTGCCATCAAGCTCACATAATCTGGGTTCCAGTGCTCTCCATGATCACATATTGTGAATTCACTTTCTACTCCCTATTGGGATGTTCAGAGACAGGACTTAACCACTGGTTTGGACATTTTCTTTCTGTACTCTTAACTACTTTCACCATTCTCACATGAAAAGCACCTTGGAACCTAGAACTTTACAATTCTAGGGACCAGTGGCAGGTAGGTGGATAGAGCACCAACCCTGCATTCAGGAGGACCTGAGTTTGAATCTGGTCTCAGACACTTAACCCTTCCTAGCAGTGTGATCCTGCACAAGTCACTTAACCCCAATTGCCTCAGCAACAACAACAAAATAATAATTCATTCATTAACTAATTAATTAAGTTCTAGGGACCATACAAGGCATTGGTTTGTTATTCTAAAGGTATATTAAGAAAATTTATGTCAAGTTACTACGTTTTATTTTACTATTTGAATTACATTAGTCCAATCAATATAATGATTTAAAAATAAAAATCTTCTCTCTAAAAAGATGTATATATTGAACATCTGGATAATCTTTTCCAAAATTACTTAATATGCATTTTGATGAATAATATTAGAAAAAGCAATCTTTACTAAGGAAATATAAGCAGCAAGATTTCTTTTAGGGTTTAAGTTTTGTGATTTTGAAGTGTTTATTTAGCTAGTCAAAAAATTGACTAATCTCACCAAACACTCATTTTAAAAATAAGTAGATTTTTTAGGTAATCATCCATTTATTCTGATATAATTTTTATTTGACACCAGTGACAAATAAGAAAAATTAACAAAGAAGCTAAAGAAAGCATAAACCAAAAATCTCTTCAGCCATGTTTATTGGAATATATGTATAATTACCAATAAAAAAATCTATCTTCTTATTTCTAAATTAAAATGTCTTATATTTATGTCTACTGAATATATGTATATGTATATGTGTGTGTGCATAATACATATATATGTATATATATATGTGAAAATAATTCCATGTGATTTGTGAGTTTTTCAATTCTAAGAACCCTTCTCCAGATGACAATTTCTTTTCTCTGAACCCTCCCCCATTTGTAGTGCATAGCTGTTTGGAGTACAATGCATGAGCTGACATTTCTGCCCTAATCACTCTCTTTGTTCTGATTTTGCCTTCTCTATGGGCACTTCTAGCTCTCTTATTTTCATCTCCATGACAACTCCCAGGTCTGACATTCTCTATGCTCAAAATCTCCTGTTTCTGTAAATTTCCATTCCCATACCTTATACCTCTACCACTCTTTCTTTTTCATACCCTCAAAATTCTGACCTTCATTTTCTACAGCCTCATCCAGTTCATGATCCTGAAAATGATCTATAAGAATTTTTAAAATATTTTATTGGATAATTATTACAACACACATGCATCTTACCTATAAACAAATTTGCAAAAAGAAATAAATAGCCTCTATTTGTTTTAAGCCCTCAGCATTTTGTTGCCCAAACATACTCTGCATTCATTTTCCTTGCTAGCAATATTAATAATAGTCTAGACTAAAGGAGAACATATAGGGGATTCCATTTACTTTGGTGTTTAAGTTTTTTCAGTCTGGGGACTTTTTTTTGGTTTGTTAGAAAATAGACATTACTTTCACTTGACAGTTTTATTGTGAAGTTTTGAAGTCGTGATTTATTTCAAAACATCCCTACTACCAAATGTTAATTAAATTGCAACTGCAGATTAAAATGCTAGACAAAAATTTCCCTTGTTTTGGTTTTTGACTTCACTACAACTAGACAAAATTTTAGATCATTTAGAATATAGATTAAAATATGATATTTTCTATTCTAAGGTTTCTATGAGAACAAATCTTATTTATGTTCTCATAGAGCTTTCCACTATTACAGAGGATAATTTATAGCCCATTCAAAAGTCTGACATTTTGTGTTCCAAGGCCTTGCTATGTTCTCATGCTCCCATTCCAAAGTAGAACATTCAGAGTTAGGACTTATACTTACCTAAGAAATTTGATAAGCCAAACAAATATCAGCCACCACCACCAATCTCCACTGAATGTGAAATGATGCCTTAAGTGTCCTAAGAACGTTCTTTTTTATAATCGTTTATTTTTTCAGATACATACAAGGATAGTTTCCAGCATTTGCCTATGCAAAACCCCATGCTCCAAAATTTTCTCCTTCTCCTCCCCCACCCAAGGGAGCAAGCAATCTGATATGGGTTAAACATGTATAATTAATCTAAATATATTTCCATATTCATCATGTTGTGGAAAAAACAGATCAAAGGGGAAAATAAGATGAGAAAGAAAACAAAACAAACTTTTTTAGCTGTGTGGTAAAAGCTATTTTTAAAAATTACTGAGCTTCACAAAGGTGAAGCGTGAAATGCCAAGAACAGACCAACTATATCAGCTCTCACAGAGACCATGAAAGCAAGAAAATACACAAAATACCAATGTAGATATTCAAGACAAGACTCTCCATTTATTGTGTCAACACTATCCATGTTTAAGCTTTAAAACTGCAAAATTACTAAGGAAACATACAGAAACATAAAGCAGTTAAATCAATCAGTGCATGAAGGAATAATGTTTTGTATACTGGTAGAAACTAGGCATTCTCTATAGAAACAGGTTCATCCCCTTGCCATCCTGATTAATGATACATACCCAACACACTTGTTCCTAATTCTTCTCAGTCATTGCTGGTCTGCTGGCTGACAGTTTAGGGGATTTCAAGAGGGATTCAAAGCCAGGTCAAGAAAACCTTAAATCTTGCAGCTAAACAAGTGTTGCTATGTAGGTGTTGTTGCCTGAAGAGGCACAATTCCCTTTTTTTCTTTTTGCTGCAGATGTATCTGGTGATTGAAAATCTGTTACCTGCTTGTAGATGCCCCCAGCTTGTTGACAAAATCAAGGAATCAGGCAACAGAGTGCGAATAGTGATGTGATGGTAGAGCAAGAATAGGACCAAGAAAGGTGAGTGCCCAGTGCCATGAAGGCAGGGCTTTTTGGAACAATTTCCTAATTTCATCAGCGCAAATTTAGACCCTTAGGGTCTGATCTATAAAAGCCCAATTCAAGTCCTGAATGCTTTTTTTCTAAGGTTGCCACATAGGTGTTGACGAATTTTAGATGAGTTAAACACTCCAAACAAATGAGCTCTTAGCTTGTGCAAAGAATAATCAGATTCATTAACTTTAACAGCAGTAACACACAAAAGGTGAAATCTATAGTCACATTACTGTATGAATCACCTTTTTAAATAATCTATATCATCTCCTACGACTAACAAAGGATCTCTCACTTCTGTAACAAGTTGTAACAATTCTGATTAATAGCTTCTTGTTTTTGCAATGCAAAGGTGATAGTAGAGTAGTTACAAAATTGAGCTGTCTATTCATTCTCATGCACAGCTTGTATGACAACAGCAACAAAGGTTGCAGAAGCAATAAGAGATGCTAGAAGCATAACACCTAAACCAAACATGAAATACATCTCTTTTCTTTTAAGCCTAAAATAATACAAAGTTTCCTGGGCAGGAGAATCATACCATTGTGGAGCTGCTACAGGGAGAATAGCAAAAGGAATACGGGTAACAATATAGACATGGATCTGGTTTTTGGGCCACAGGTCTTGGGCTTTGGTATACATTCCATAAGATAAACATTGCAAAATCATACAATCTATGCAACTCACATTCCACAATCCCTGTCCACTAAAACCAGAATCATAATGAGGCTGTGAGGGACCAAGCATAAAAGCAATGTTTGGGGTTGTAACACTACAAGAAACAAAGATTCTACAACAGGATTTTCTGGGTCAAATCTTAAAAAGAAATAGGTGATTTTAGGGATGATACTAAGGTGGACAGTAACATCCACAGGAGGGATGCTCAATTCCCGAAGAACTGTGAAAAACTGGTTTAACAAAGGTGGTTTAAGGATCCTTGGGATTTGACTCCCAAAAGATTACTTGGAGTTTAAACATGGGAGCACAAATACCAAAGTATAAAGGGTTCTAAGTAAAAGCAACATACAACTTATCAGTATGGCAATAGAACATAAGAGGGAATTCATAGTAAGGATTCATGAGATGCAGATCACTTTCATAATAACAAAAGCAAAGGTTGGGACCAATAATAGGTATTTCAGGTTGCTTAACTAGTGTTATGAAGAATGACATTTAAGTAAAAGTTTTTATTATATAAGGCTGCATGGCTTATTGCTTTCAATGTCATTATATTTAACTGGATTTCAGGGCCTGCCCTCCAGTAAAAAAAAAAAAAGGGGGGGGGGAGGCTGACACACATGAATGTAACATGACATTCTCATGGAGTAATTGTTTTACAGTGTTTTTACAGTGTATTAACTTGTTCATCTCTGGGATTGTCATCCATCCAAGAAGAATAGATTGATCTTCCCAGGTCACCAGTGAGAACCACTGTGGGAGAGAGGCAGAGCCAAGATGGCAAAGAGCAGACATGACTTTCTGTGACCTCTTTTTACCTTCTCTCAAACCAACAGCAGATTAAGCCTCTAAACTGGTTTTGGAGTCAAAGAACCCACAAATATTTGGAGTATAACACATTCCCAGAAGAATAAAGATCATATGCAATATAAGGGCAGGAGGAAATAGTCCAAAAGTTAATTGGAAATTAAATAATCAAACCTAAAGAATGAATGGTGTAAACAGCAAAACATAGACACAATCAATAATTTCATCCAATAGAATGACAATAATGGGACAACATACCAAAACCTATGAAATGCAGCCAAAATGGTTATAAGGGGAAAATTTATATCTTTAGATGTGTACTTGCATAAAATAGAGAAAGAGAAGATCAATGAATTGGGCTTACAACTAAAAAGCTAAAAAAGAACAAATTAAAAACCTTCAATTAAATACCAAACTTGAAATTCTGAAAATAAAATGGGATATTAATAAAATTCAAAATAAGAAAACTATTAAGTTAATAAAACTGAGTGGATTTTATGAAAAAAAACCCAACAAAATACATAAACTTTAATTAATTTCATTAGAAAAAGGAAAGAAGAAAATCAAATTGTTATTCTTAAAACTGAAACTTTCCACTAATAAAGAGGAAATTAGAGCAATAATTAGGAGTTATTTTCCACAACTATATGCCAATAAATTTGATAATCTAAATGAAATGGAGTAATATCTACAAAAATATATATTTCCTGGGTTAACAGAAGAGGAAATAAATTATTTGAATAGTCCCATTTTAGACAAAGAAATAGAGCAAACTATTAATCCACTCCCTAAAAAAAAATCTCCAGGGCCAGATGGATTTACATGTGAATTCTACCAAACATTTAAAGAACACTTAACTCCAATATTATATAAACTATTTGAAAAAATAGGAAAAGATGGAGTTCTACCAAATTCCTTTTATGACACAAATATGGTACTGATAGATAAACCAGGTAGGGTGAAAACAGAGAAAGAAAATTATAGATCAATTTCTTCGATAAATATTGATGCAAAAATCTTAAGTAAAATATTAGCAATGAGATTACAGAAACTCATCCCCAGGATAATACTCTATGGCCAAGTAAGATTTAAACCAGGGATGCAGGGCTTGTTCAATGTTGTAGAGGGCTAAAATTATTGAGTCAATGCACTGATATCAGGACTGCCGAGCACTTGAGGCTAACTACCTATTGGACAATACTCTATGGGCATATGCTTGGAAAATGGTCCTTCCCACTATCCTGTGCTGGCTCAATGATTGGTGTATACAGAGGATTGTAGGAAGGACTGGGGGTGGAGTAAGACTAGCCAGAGTCGCTCTTTGGCGGTAGATGAGGGAGAAGGCGGTCACAGAGATTCTCCCTCCATCCTATTCAATTCTGTGTCTAAAGACCAAGAATAAAGACTAAGGACTTTTGCTTATCCTGACTCTGGCTGATTCTGGGGTGTCCTGGGTGCTAGTGCGGTCATCACACAATGTTAGGAAAACTATTAGTATAATTGACTACATCAATAACCAAATTAAGAAAAACCATACAATCATCTCAATAGATGCAGAAAAAGCATTTGATAAAATCTAACACCCATTCCTTTTGAAAAAACTAGAGAAAAGGACTTGCAGCCAAGATGGTGGAGAGGAGGCACACATTGGCTTAGGCTCCATGGTTTCTCCCAGAATTTGATTCATGACAAGCCTCAGAATTAATGCTTGACTGAAAAAAAAACCACAAATAATTACCAAGAGAAGACATCCTTGAAATTCACCAGGAAAGGTCTGTTTTTGCTCAAGGGTGGGGAAGGTTTTAGATCGATTGGGTGCAAGTTGAGTGCAGGCAGTAGCAGCAAGAGCACAGCAGGCAGCTCACAGCCAAGCAGACTGGAGGGGGGTGGGGTGTGATCTCAGCCATCTCTGCAGGGAGAGCTTTGCTACAAGATTGGATACTTTGCCCCAGCAGCAAGCCGGTAGAAAAGCAGAGAAGCTAAAAACACCGGAAGAATACAACCCCAAAAAGCTGGAGTCTCTCGGGACCTGGCCACCCCTCCCCCACAGTGTCTCAGCACGCTCTCAGAGTCTCAGAGCACAGGTACAGGACAGCCATCACCGTCCTGTTAGGGCCTTGTGGCTGCACACACACTCCCCCACAGTCTATAGAAGAAGCTCGGTAACACCACCCAGCCCCAAAAAGAAAGCAGATTCCTTTTTTTCTTTGCTAGTTTGTCTTCTTTGATTCTTCTCTGACAAAATGAGCAAAAAATTTAAACAGACCTTGAACATTGATGGATAGAGAGCAGACGTTAAACCCTGAGGAGACTAAAAACAGACTGTCTCAAATGAATCCCCAAAGGAGGATATCAGCTGGTCCTCAGCACAGATGACTTTCATAGAAGAAATTAAAAAGGTTCTCACAAGAGAGCTAGAAGAAAAATGGGAAAAAGAAAGGGAGGTTTGGCAAGAGAGTCTGGAGAAGTCATCCCACTCATTTAAAGACAGAATAGATAAAGAAATCAAATCCTTGAAAAATAGAATTAGTGAACTGGAAACAGAAAATAGTTCTCTAAAAAATGAAATTGGTACAATGGGAAAAAATTCCATAGAACAAAACAACTCATTTAAAAACTCAATTGGACAATTAGGAAAAGATATTTTAAAAATGAGTGAAAAAAACACTTCATTGAAAATCAGAATCGAACAAATGGGATTGAAAGACTCGAGGAGACACCAAGAATCAGTCAAGCAAAACCAAAAAAATCAAACAATGGAAAAAAATGTCAAATACCTTCTTGGGAAAACAACAGACCTGGAAAATAGATCTAGGAGAGACAATCTGAGAATTATTGGACTCCCAGAAAAATATGATGAAAAAAAAAAAGAGCCTGGACACTATTTTCCAGGAAATTACCAAAGAAAACTGCCCAGAAGTCATAAAAACAGAGAGTAAAATAGACACTGAAAGAATTCATCAATCACCTACTGAAAGGGATCCTAAAATCAAAACACCAAGAAATATAGTGGCCAAATGCCAGAACTATCAGACAAAGGAAAAAATACTGCAAGTGGCTAGAAAAAAACAATTCAAATATAGAGGAGCCACAATAAGGAATGCCCAGGATCTAGCAGCGTCCACATTAAAGGATTGAAGGGCCTGGAGTATGATATTCCGAAAAGCTAAGGAACTAAATATATAGAGAGAATTTATAAGAAATCAAGCCATTCTCCAATTGATAAATGGTCAAAGGATACAAACAGAAAATTTTCAGATGATGAAAGTGAAACTATTTCCACTCATATGAAAGAGTGTTCCAAATCACTATTGATCAGAGAAATGCAAATTAAGACAACTCTGAGATACCACTACACACCTGTCAGATTGGGTAAGATGACAGGAAAAAATAATGATGAATGTTGGAGCGGATGCAGGAAAACTGGGGCACTGATGCATTGTTAGTGGAGTTGTGAACAAATCCAACCATTCTGGAGAGCAATCTGGAATTATGCTGAAAAAGTTATCAAACTGTGCATACCTTTTGATCCAGCAGTGTTTCTACTAGGCTTATACCCCAAAGAGATACTAAAGAAGGGAAAGGGACCTGCTTGTGCCAAAAATGTTTGGGGCAGCCCTTTCTGTAGTGGCTGGAACCTGGAAAATGAATGGATGTCCATCAATTGGAGAATGGTTGGGTAAATTGTGGTATATGAATGTTATGGAATATTATTGTTCTGTAAGAAATAACCAGTAAGGTGAATACAGAGAGGTTTGGAGAGACTTACATGAACTGATCCTAAGTGAAATGAGCAGAACCAAAAGATCATTATATACTTCAACAACGATACTGTATGAGGATGTATTCTGATGGAAGTAGATATCTCCTACAAAGAGAAGATCTAACTCAGTTTCAATTGATCAATGATGGACAGAAGCAGCTACACCCAAAGAAAGAACACTGGGAAATGAATGTAAACTGTTTGCATTTTAGTTTTTCTTCCCAGGTTATTTTTACTTTATGAATCCAATTCTTCCTGTGCAACAAGAATACTGTTCGGTGCTACACACATATATTGTACCTAAGATATACTGTGACATATTTAACCTGTATAGGACTGCTTGCCATCTGGGGGAGGGGGTGGAGGGAGGGAGGGGAAAAGTCGGAAGAGAAGTGAGTGCAAGGGATAATGTTGTAAAAAATTACCCTGGCATGGGTTCTTTCAATAAAAAGTTATAATTATTAAATTATTAAAGAAAGAAAACACTAGAGAGTATAGGAATAAATGAACTTTTCCTTAAAACAGTCAGTAGCCTCTATTTAAAACCATCAGCAAGCGTCATATGTAATGGGGATAAACTGGTACCATTCCCAATAACATCAGGGGTGAAACTATGTTGCCTACTATCACCATTACTTTTCAATATTGTATTAGAAATGCTAGCTTTGACAATAAGAGTTGAGAAAGAAATTAAAGGAATAAGAATAGACAATGAGGAAACCAAATTATCACTCTTTGCTGATGATATGATGGTATACTTAGAGAATCCTAGAGAATCAACTAAAAAACTATGAGAAACCATTCACAACTTTAGCAAAGTAGCAGATACAAAATAAATACATATACATCATCAGCATTTTTATATATTACCAACAAATTCCAACCTATACAGGTTAAATCCAAGAGGTATAGAAAAAAACCAAAATAACTGTTGATAGTATAAAATATTAGGGAATCTATTTGCCTAGGCAAGTCAGGAACTATATGAACTCAATTACAAAACACTTTCCATACAAATAAAATCTGATCAAATTAATTGGAAAAAATCAACTATTCATGGGTAGACCAAGCCAATATAATAAAAATGACAATAGTACCTAAATTAATCTCCTTATTTAGTGCCATACCAATCAAACTCCCAAGAAATTATTTTATAGATCTAAAAAAGTTAGTAAGAAAGTTCATCTGGAAGAACAAAACTTCATGAATTTCAAGGTAATTAATGAAAAAATGCTAATGAAGGTGGCCTAGCTATGTCAGACCTAAAACTATATCATAAAGCAGTGTTCATCAAAAGTAGTTGGTACTGGCTAAGAAACAGAGTAGTCAATTTGTGGACTAGATTAGGACACAGGACAAAATAGCCAATACCTATAGTAATCTAGTGTTTGATAAACCCATAGACCCCAGCTTTTGGGATAAGAACTAACTACTTGACAAAAATTGCTGGGAAAATTGGAAACTATTATAGAAAAAAATGAGGGCTTGACCCACACCTAACACCATACCAAGATAAGATCCAAATAGGTTCATGATTTAGACATAAAGAGTGATACTATAAGCAAATTAGAAGAACATAGTCTAGTTTACCTCTCAGATCTGTGGAGAAGGAAGGAATTTTTGTCCAAAGAAGAACTGGAACTCATACTTTAACAACAGATAGATAATTTTGATTATATTAAGTTAAAAAGGTTTTGTACAAACAAAACTAATGCAGACAAGATAAGGGAAGCAATAAATTGGAAGATCATTTTTACACTTAAGGGTTCTGATAAAGGTTTGATTTCTAAAATATATAGAGAAATGACTTAAACTGGTAAGAATTCAAGCCATTCTCCAATTGATAGATGGTCAAATGATAGGAACAAACATTTTCTGATGAAGACATTGAAACCATTTCTATTCATATGAAAAGGTTCTTTAAATCATTATTGATCAGAGAAATGCAAATGAAGACAACTCTGAGATACCAATACACACCTGTCAGATTGGCTAAGATGACAGGGAAAGATAATGATGAATTTTGGAAAGCATGTGGGAAAACTGGGACACTGATACATTCTTGGTGGAATCCAGCCATTCTGGAGAACAATTTGGAACTATGTTCAAAAAGTTGTAAAGCTATGCCTACCCTTTGATCCAGAAGTGTTACTATTGGGCTTATATCCCAAAGAGATCTTAAAGGAAGGAAAGGGACCCACACGTGCAAAAATGTTTGTATTGTAGCAGCCCTTTTCGTAGTGGCAAGAAACTGGAAACTGAGTGGATGCTCATCAATTGGAGAATGGCTGAATAAAATATGGAATATTATTATTTTATAGGAAATGATGAGTAAGATGATTTTAGAGAGGTTTGGGGAAACTTACATGAACTGATGCTGAGTGAAATGAGCAGAACCAGGAGATCATTGTACATAGTAACATCAATATTATATGATGATCAATTCTGATTAACATGATTCCAACAATGCAATGATTAATGCCAGTTCCAATGATCTTGTTATGAAGAGAGTCATTTCCACCCAGAAAGAGGACTGTGGGAACTGAGTATGGTTCACAACATAATGTTCTCATTCTTTTTGTTGTTGTTTGCTTGCATTTTGTTTTCTTACTTATTTGCTTTGTTTTTTGATGTTTTTTTTCTTGTGCAGCAAGAGAATTGTATAAATATGTTTATACATATTGGATTTAACATATATTTTAACATTTTTAACATATACTGAATTCCCTGCCATCTAGGGGAGGGGAGGTATGGAGGGGAAAAGCTGAAACACAAGGCTATGCAAGGGTCAATGTAGCCAAATTTTCCTTCATATGTTTTGAAAATAAAAAACTTTAAAAGTTAAAAATAAATTAGAGAACCACTGTCAGATATCCCACAAAGCCCAGTGGAGTTCCATGGACACACATTCCAGTGATAGAAGAATGAGCAGGCATGGCAAGAGCAGTATGGCGGGATGTTAGTAACTGCTTTCTCCAAGGGCCATACTGCTCTCCAGAGTAAGATTATCTTGTCTCTAGAATCTGTAATGAGGAGAACAGACCCCCTTCTCCCATCTTTGCACTGTGGTTTGACCATGCCACTGCCCCATAGCTAAATCTTTTCACATAACCTGTGAGGCTTCTCATAGTGGCTGGTGGAGCCTGTTAGAGTGAATGGAGAAAAAAACCAACTGGCGGGAGAGAAACCATCTGAATCAAGAGTTAAAAAGTTCAAAGTGAATAACATCTGTGTGCTGGAGAGAGTGACTGCACATGACCATTAACTCCCCCTTTTTGCTTTTGTAGGTAGGCTTTGATGTCTCTAGTGCCCAAGATCAACAATTGCTCGACTCTGGGTGTTGTGAGTAATACCTGTAAGGTGGTGAATATGAAAAAAGGCACAAAACTCTTGAAAGGCAGAAGAAGTCTATGCAGGACCATTGTCTGTTTTAAGAGAAGCTGAGACATTCAAAGCTGCAAAAGTGAGGAGAAAATGAGCCTTGACCGCTGCAGCATTCTCAGAACTGTTTGCAGAGGCAAAAGTGAAAGAAGAGGAAGTATTTATAGAGACATGAACATAACAAAGGTGTTCAAACATTGAAACATGAGAAACATCACTCTGCCAGAGGTCATTAGGTAAATGACCATGGGGATTAAAAGAAGAAAAAAGAGGAGATGGGAAGAATGAAAGACAAGCAGAACAACTCTTTACAATCTGTTAAGCTTGCTTTCTTTTAATATGGAACAAATGGGAAGTCCTTTTGTTAAGAGGTGTAAATGTGAATATGCAAGTTGAGCTTCTTCAAGAGTACCTAGGTGATGAGAATCAGAAATGGCATTAGATTCAGCCATTGGTCCAAGATATTAATGTGAGAGCAGAGACGGACTGTATATAATGGTGAGAACCAAGAATGTATTGATGTGTCAAAAAACAATTGGAACACATCATTAGAACCTCTGCAAAGGATAGTCATTTCTAATTGCCAAACAGCATTCATTGCATATTGACTGTCAGAGATAATATTTAAAGGACCAGGAATATAAGTTAGCACCTGAAAATTGCAATAAACAAAAAATTGTAATAAACACAAAAGACTGAGACATGTCAGGAAGAAACAAAGAAGCTCTATTTTTATTCATGGCATCTGTATATGTATGAAGAGCCTGTGATAAGGGAGAAAGACTGATTATGTGAGGGACAATTCATGGCCAAGAGGAAATGGTAGACACAATTGGTAGTATGGAATGAGATAGGGGTAGAAAAGGTATAGCATATGTGAGAAGCACTTCTCATTCAGGGTCCTGTGAAAAAAAAGAGTATCCAATTGACTGATTATACATAATAGCAATAGCTTCTGGCAAGGAAACTTGTAATGTTCTTTTCTCTAAAATATAATGTTCTCTGGGAGCAGGTTTCTTGGGGGTTTCTGGAGGCAGCCTTACTTTCATTTCAAAGTAATGATCACCTCAAGTACAGCCAGGAGTTAAAGTCCAGTCCTTTATTGTCTCCTTCGAAATATCCTGGTTAGTTTTCTTAGAGGCCTATCTCTCTCCTTGGTTCCAAGAGCTCTTGTTGCCAGTCCTTTGCCTCTTCCAGCTTCCGCCTCTCTTCTTTCAAATCTTTCATTCTGCCCAACTGAATCTTGCTTTCTCTATCTCCCAAAAGTCTCTAGTGCTTGTCTTTTTATATGCTCTTTTAGAGGTGTGGACTCAAAGGTTGATCCTCCTCCGAGAGTGGGATTGTGAGAGCTGTGACTTGTGAATCACCTGGACTTGGGAATCTTGTAGAAGTTCAATGAGTAATAAACACATTAGTGAACCAGAGAACTGCTAACCACGATGGTAAAATTAGACAACTGACTTAATACCTTGTAAGAATCCTAACAGAAACTAAACACAAAATTGTCCTTTTAACCACTGTTTATAGGAGACGTCCTGCCAAAGATGTATAAGGCAGAATCATATGGTGAGGCTGAATAGGAGGGAAAAAAACATTCTAAAATAGAATCACTCTGGTGGAGTAATCCAGTAGGATACTCAAGGGTAGGAACGAGAGACAAGGTAACTGGAAGAGCTGGGTCATATTGAAGAGGGGACTCCAAAACTCTAAAAATCCTTCTCCTTTAACTCTGCATCAGTGAGGGACCCCATCCTGAGGGACAAACAGTTTCATCCTTGTTGTCTAGATGGGGTCGGCTCAATCCTGAAACTCATTGAATGCAATTCAAATTCCAACTCAAGCTGAAACCCAATAATGAGCCAACTTGGGACTCCACCCACGAGTTCCCTTCAGCTAAAGCTCCCATTTTAAAAGAGCCAAACTAAAACCCTCTCTTTGCAGACTGGCATGCCATGCTATGCCAAGGAGCCTCTGTTCACTGGAATATTATTTCTAGTGCCATCCCCTCTTTACCCTCACCTATTTCCTAACCAGACTTTATGCCTCTCTGTCAGGATTTCTAACCTATTATAATCCCCATAATAAACCTCTTTTATCAATCTAGGTTTTCGGGTCTGTAAATGCTTTTACAGAGAACCTCTGTGCCTCCAGAAGGGAATCCCAAAAGCTCCCTATCCTTGCATCGAATCCCAAGGGGTTTCTGGGGAGCCAAACCTTTCCATTTGGTTCCCTGAACCCCAAACCTGCCACTAGACCTTATCATTTAACTCCCTGACCACCAGAAACCCTAATCTCATTTTGGTTCCCAAATCTAAACCTTATCATTTTGGTTCCCTGACCAAATGGAACCCAAAAAATAGACATCATTTGGTGACCAAATGGAACCCCAAAACTCTCGACACTCAGAACCACATTAGGTTTTGAGCTGTCAGAGCAATATTCTCCCAGAGAGAATACCTGCGTTAACTCTGGGCAAGGTAAAAGACCTTTTTCTTTCTTTCCCTATTCTGTACTGAGTCTTGACAGGGGTGCTGCAAGAATTTGGGAAAACTAAAAGCTTTTACCTTCCCACAATTTAGAAACACCTCAGCCTCTAAAAATCCTTCCTTGAGCAGAGATACTTGGCTTGAGGAAACTCCCTGGGCCCACCCCCTCCAGAGACAAAGGACCTTCTTTTGCATCTTTAGGCACTCCTAAACTCCTTTTTCTCTCACCAGAAAGCCTTGCCCTCAGGCAGGAGACAGGAGAGGAAGTGTCTCTTTTAATACCTCCCCTCCCCCCCCAGAGCAAGGAGACACATGGCTATTTTCCGGACCCCTCTTGGGGGTCCAAGGCCAGCACTCTCTTTGGGGAGATAAAAGTAGAAACTTAAGGGAAGCCATGCTTGAGTCCTTCTTCCACTCCACTGTTACATACACTGGAGTCTTTTTAATGACCAGGCTGTAGCCATGTGGAGAAAGTCTCTATCCTTGGCTGCTACTCCCTGAACGGGGATGGGGTGGAGGTGGGGGGGGGGGAGGGGAAGGGCGTCTCCTTCAGGTCTTGCTCTCCCAAGAAGATTTGGGAGTTTGGTCACCTACCCTACCCTCAAGTTCCAACATGGAATCAACAGACGAGCCCTTGCTATTTGGAAACAGAAGTTTACCTGCAATCTGGACAAGCGGACCACACCCCTCCCAGAAACTTTGCCTGGCTCTTAAAGGAGCCACAGCTTCCAGCTCTCTCAGGAAGCATGCTTGAATCATACATTTTAAAACGGGACTTGATTTCCCTGATTTCTATCTATCTTGCCTTAGAGAAGTGCCTCCTGTTACAGCCTTTTAAAGACAGGGGATTCCGAATTGCTCTCGTTTTTTTTTTCCTAGTCTCAGGGCACTTGCTTAAAGTGCCATTTTCTCAGCTGCTTGTGGAGAGATAAATAGCTTAGCTACGGAAAGCAGGCTATATGTTCTCTCTCTCTCTCTCTCTCTCTCCCTCTCTCCCTCTCTCCCCTACCCAACTTCACAGGTGGGAACTTTTCAATCCTAACTCCTAATTTTCTCAGTCTCAAGAACTTTTGCTCTTAGCATATTCTCTCCTCTTTTTTTGGATTGGCATTCTATGCCCCTGCCAACAATTAAAGGTTTCTTTCCTAAGCTCCAACCCTGGCCAGGTTGCAGCTTCAAGAAAGACCTTTGGTTGGGGAATAAAATTCCAAATCAAATTTAATTACATTGTTAATAGAGTGAAGATAGCTTCTTTCTTTCCTATCTCTTCTTATTCCCTGACTGCAGCAGGGAAATGAGGAGTTAGAGGGAGAAATATTTAAAAACTCCTTAACTACTTTCAATTTGGTGAACACCTTTAAAAAGGAAAAAAAACCTTTCCTATTGCCTTTTCTCTAGATTGCAGAATTCCCTTGTGGGGATTCCTGTGATATCTCTCTCTAGACTTGTCCTCTATTCTATAGCTGGTCCCTGACAAATTCTCCCTTGCTCTGTTGTGCCACAGTTCACTTTTACTGCCTCATTTTCCCTAAACTCATGTCTATCTTGCCTCAGTTTCTCTGGCATTACTGCTCAAGGAGCATTTTGTTGCTCTCCTCTAGAGAAGGGCGAGGGGCTATAGAATCTGGATACTTGTAACAACCGCGCTGGGACCCAGGACACCCCAGAATCAGCTGGAGTCAGGATAAGCAAAAGTCCTTAACCTTTATTCTCGATCCCCAGACTCGGGATTGAACAGGATGGAAGCAGATTCTCCGCAATCACCTTTCCCCTCCTCTACTGTGTCCCTGGCTAGTCTTACTCCACCCCCTAGTCCCTCCTACAATCCTCTATACACCAATCATTGAGCCAGTACAGATAGTGGAAAGAATCATTTTCCAAGCATATTCCCAAAGACTATTGGCCAATCAGTAGTTAGCCTCAAGCACTCAGCAGTCCCGACCTCAGTGCATTAACCCAGTAGTTTCAGCCCTCTACATATACTATCTACAGTCAGGTGAGGAGCTATTGGATGGAGAACACTAAAGCTTTTTTCCCTAGAAGTCAAGGATTTCCCTAGAAGTCACCTAATTTCCCATTTGGTGACCGTTCATGAAGATTTTTTTTGGTAAGCCACCACCCCACCCTTTCTAGCAGGGAGAGACAGCTTGACACCCTGGGGCATGGTCCACACTGTCTAGAGCTTTTACACTCAGCAGAGCTTTCTGTATGGGGATGCTCACTGCAGAAAACTCCTGTGAATTGACAAAAATTAAGGTTTTTGTCATATCTTTCTCTCTCTTAGGGACACCTATAGAGAACAGAAAAGCTATAGAATTGGGAAAGCTTGGAGCTTGGGACCTGTCCTCCTATCCCTAAAGACTCACCTTTAGGCTCTCTCTTAATGCAGAGACACACTCAGCTAGGAAAAAATACCTCAACCTCAAAATTTGAATTCTTATTAAATTAGCTGAAAGGGTCAATCTCCCTCCACCTATTAACTCTCTGGAGCCCTTGAAAGGAGCCTTCTTTGCATCTTAAAAAGTGCACTCTTAAAGTGCTTTTTTTTCTTTCAAATCTCGGGACTGATACAGACACTTCTGCCCTCAGGCAAAAGCGGCTAGCCGAGATGCCCAGCAGAATTGTCTCTTTCAAAACTGAAAATCCCAGCCTAATGAGAGACCTGGGACCCACCCCACCCCCAAACTTTTTCAGGGGTCCAAGGCCAACATACTGGAGTAGCCCATTCTGAGCTCTTGATGTTTCTCCCACTCTGCTGCTACAAATAGCTGTTGGTTTTCTTTTAACTTGCTCACCTGAACTAAAACCTGAGACTCTCAGCTCTTTTATGCTCAGGGCAACTTCTGCCTCCTGAAAAGACACTCAAAGCAGAGATGCCTTGTAAATGCAAATCCCTCCTATACCTAAACTGGGAACCCCAAAGTCCCTGTCCTGAGTTCGAGCAGGAGGAGCACTGGAGGAACTGCCTTTCCATCATGACAGCAAACACCACAGGGGTTGAACTGCACCCCCCCTCAGCATCCTGCTCTCTGGTAGGAATTTGTGGTCTGGCCCTGTTTCCCCTTTTATCCACCAGGACAGCCTGAACACCTCGGGGGCCAGTAATCTGGGTAGGCAGCGCTTATACTTTGCACTCCCTCTGGCCCCTTCTGCCTCTCCCCCATTAGGAGTGGAGATAGTAGGGGGGAAGGTTCGGGAACTTTGTCTAAACCATCTTGGTGATTTTATGGTAAGATTTTTGGAACCAACACTCTATTTAAAAAAAAAAAAGCAGTACAGACAGTCAAGAGATTTCTAAAAGCTTAAACTGCATTCTTATCTTGATCTGCAGCCCTGAAAAGTGGAGACATGCTCATCCCTAGGCCCTGCCTCACAAAAAAAGATCAGTGGCTGTTTTTAATCAAAAGCCTATGGACATCAGTGGCTTATTAAACCTAATAGGTATCAAGGACTCCTGTCTAGTCTGTCTCTCTGAGTCCACACGCTTAATCCCTGCCACCCTGACCCAACCCCAGGAGAAATTAGCTTTCCTGGAAATTGGAGTGAAAGGTCTAAACTTTTTGTTCCTAGCATTTTCTGTTATACTTTGATAATTTTAGCATCATTAGTTATTGTTAGATGGGCCATCAGCATTCTTACAGGCAGCCCACAGAAAGGACCTGATGCATTTTGTGCTAAAGGTCACATTCCCGAATGTTCCAGGAGAACATGGGATGACTGACTGGGGATGACTGACCAGGACAAACACCCCTTAGATGCCCTGCTGCCATTTTCACACCTCACACCTCACACCTCACACCTCACCTCCTGGCATGAATCCCCTGAAATCTCTACGACCCTTGCCAGATCAAAGCAGTTACATGAAGAAGAGATCTTCGTCCCTTTATCCCAAATTCATTTGGAGGTGACTGCTTGAGGGGGAAATGAAGAGGGGACCCCAAAACTCTAAAAATCCTTAAAGGAGAAAATCTCCTTCAACTCTGCCTCAGTGAGGGACTCCACTCCCAAGGGACAAATAGTTTCATCCTTGTTGTCTAGGTGGGGTTGGCTCAGTCCTGAAACTCATTGAATTCAATTCAAATTCCAGCTCAAGCTGAAACCATTGCTGTCAATGAGCCAACTTGGGACTCCACCCACGAGTTCCCTTCAGTTAAAGCTCCCATTTTAAAAGAGCCAAACTAAAACCCTCTCTCTGCAGAGGTTACCAGCATGCCATACTATGCCAAGGAGCCTCTGTTCACTGGAATATTCTTTCCAGTGCCATCCCCTCTTTACCCTCACCTATTTCCTAACCAGACTTTATGCCTCTCTGTCAGGATTTCTAACCTATTATAATCCCCATAATAAACCTCTTTTATCAATCTAGGTTTTTGGGTCTATAAATGCTTTTACAGAGAACCTCTGTGCCTCCAGAAGGGAATCCCAAAAACTCCCTATCCTTGCATCGAATCCCAAGGGATTGCTGGGGAGCCAAAACTTTCCATTTGGTTCCCTGAACCCCGAACCTGCCACTAGACCTTATCATTTAACTCCCTGACCACCAGAAACCCTAATCTCATTTTGGTTCCCTAAATCTAAACCTTATCAATATCAATGAGACACTGAGTGAAGAACATCTATGACTTTCTCCAAAGCAGCTTTTGCTATAGGAGTAAGAGAACAAGGGGATGTTATAACTGGATCACCTGGGAGCATATCATACAAAAGCTTAAAGTAAGCATTTGTCAAGGGCAATCTTGTAGACAAAGATGCTCCTTTAGAGGAGATCATAAGATGCTGTGCCACAATGGGCACAAATGCTTATTATACCTAAACTATGATGAACATGGAAAGACAGGGTCCCTCTTGGCAAGGGACTTCTAGAGAAACTAGTCGATGTTTTCAGTGTGGAAAAGTTGGACATTTGAGAGCCCAATGTAGATATGGAGATAGAATGAGAAGACAGGGTGAGAGAATAAAACCCAAAAAACCCCATGTCCAAAATGCAACCAAGGCTTTCACTGGGCCTCTGAATGTAGATAGACCCAGAGAAGTGAGAGGTAGGGCCCAGCTCCTAAGTATCAATGAAAGGACAGGTGGGGCATGATAGCAGCTGAGTTTACACCCAGAGAGTCTTTAGAAATTCAGGACCCTGACATCACCCTTGAGTTTTCACCTTGTTTCAAGTTGAGTTGACACTAGGATTCCAACACATAACCATTGAATGCAGCCCCAAAGCTTTTGTTAGTCATTAAGAGTAGTCAGTTGTTCTATTCTTATTTCTACCTTTGGTGGTTTAATACACTCAGGAAACACTTTGAAGCCTAGATAATCAACAGTGGTGGTTTTCTGTATTTTATCAGGGGTAATGTGTAGCTGTACTGCTTCTAAAGCTCCAACTATGTATTGAAGCATGTCTTCAGCAACTGAGGATGTCGGAGAAGTCCCAAAGAGGTCAACCATGTCATGGATCAATATTGAACTGGGATATTTTTCCTAACAGGTTTAATAACCTCAGCAACATACATCTGACATAAGTTTGGACTATTTTTTCATGTCCTGGGGTAAGACTCTCCATTGATATCTCTTATAAGGGCTGCAAGATTAGGAGTGAGAATAGAAAAAGCATATCTCTGTCTGTCTCCTGGATATACAGATATAGAATAAAAACAATCATGAATATCTGACCCATACTGGACAATGTGAAGAAATCATATTGGAAAATGGGAGGCCTGGCTGTAGTGTGCCCATTTTTTCCATCTGGTCATTAATTTTCCTAAGATCTCTCAACATTTTCCATTTTCCTGATTTCTTTTTTTATCACAAATACTGAAGAATTCCAAGGACTATTAGAAAGTTCAATATATCCTTGTTTCAGTTGAATTTGTACCATCTTGTACCAAAGCCTGCAACTTTTCTTTGGTAAGGGCTCTGTCCAAAGCTCTGTCCAAACAAGTTGGTCAACTTTCCATCAATTTGGAACAAGTGCAGGTTGTCTGGCGGCCCCTATGAAAAAGCCCCAGTGGTGAGGCAGATTCCTAATTTACTGAGTAAATTCCAACCCCAAAGATTAGCAGCCAAATAATCAATAATATAAGGTCTGATTTTATCTTGGTGTCCATTATACACCCACTTTAAGGGGTGAATACTAATGCAGGGGACTGCAACAACACCATCCCCACTAAGGCAGCATCAGCTAGTTGAGAGGACCATTCTGCTGGCCAGAAAAAGGATGATAAAACTGTTTTGTTGGTGCTTGTGTCTAAAAGTTCAAACGTTTTTCCATGGATGTTAACCATTAACATAGGCTGAGGATTGAGATACAGTTTTAGTCCAGTAAACATAGGAGCTTTCTGTTTCTAATCCTTCAGTATCAAATTTCTTAAAATTAAGAGGCACAGTAAAGTATAAAGTAAATTGAAATAAATAACTGATTTCATCTCAAAATTTTCAGTTCTTGATGTTTAGTAAAGTGAGTAGATCCAAGACAACTTGTACACAGCAACAAGATTATGTGTTGATCAACTCTGATGGACTTGGCTCTTTTCAACAATGAGATAACTTGGGCCAATTTCAATGGATTTATGATGGAGAGAGCCTCTGCATCCAGAAGGAGAACTGTGGGGACTGCATGTGGATCACCATGCAGTATTTTCACCTTCTTTCTTGTTTGCTTGCTTTTGTTTTCTTTTTTCTTTCTTTTTCTTTTTTGATCTGCTTTTTCTTGTTCAGCATAATAAATGTGGACATCCAACCTTTTCTGTGCTCTCTTTATTCCAAGGTCAACTCTTTTATGGGCACTTCTAGCTCTCTCATTTTCATCTCCATGGCAACTTAAGACCAAACGTTTTGTGTGCTCAAATACACCTGTTACTGTAAATGTATACTCCCAGACTTACTATATCTCCCATTGTCTCTTCTCTAAACCCTCACAATTCTGATCTTGCACCTTCTATGGTCTCATCCAGCTGATGATCCTGAATTTCAAATTTCCTTCAAGCTCATACATTCTATGTCCCAAGAGTCATTCAATGTCTAATATTTTCACAAAACTATTAATTTGAAATCTGGACATTCAGAAGCAGGACTTATCCTTTGCCTAGGAAATGCTATTTTCTAAATTCCAGGACTTCTCCAACATATATCCTTCAAAGATTCAAGGAGTAGTACCAATGTTCAGTGTTCCAAAGGGCTTCCAAGAACTGGTATGTTATATTCTAAAGCCATACCTTTTTATTTCCATAAAGATTTTTGTTTTTATTTTTTATTCTACAATTACTACAATGCACATGAATCTTACCTAAATTCAATATTCCAAAACTCCCTGTGTAACTTTTAAGTCCTCACCATGCTATAGCTTCATTTTGTTGCCCAAACACGTTCCATATCCATTTTCATTAATAGTACTATCAAAAGGATTTTTCATCAAAGTAGACTATATAGGAAATTACATTTGCTTTAATGTGAAAGTATATTTAGTGTGGAGGTAATAATTTGCCCAATTTTTTAGTTGTGTAGTTTAATAGCTGTGTAATATAATATTTTTTTTCAAAGAATCCCTAGAGTGGATAGCAATTAAATTGTCAGATCACAATCCTTAGTAAAAAAATCTCCTTTCTTCTGGTTTTTGAAAATCCTAAAACTGGCCAAAATTTTGCCATTCTATGGCATTTTCCATTCTAAGGCCTGTCAGATCCATGGGAAGGGGAAAACTTCATGACCAAACAAGACATAGGGAGCGTTATGAAATTCAAAGTAGATAATTTTAATTATTTTAAATTAAAAAGCTTTTGTACAAATCAATGAAACCAAGATTAAAAGGAAAGCAGAAAGCTGGGAAGATTCTGTTTTCTTAGTTCTAGTCAACAATTAACTTGCTCACTTTAATGGTACTTGCAGGCCCAGACATTAAGTTTTCTAAGGACCTTTAAAGACATAAGATTCTCATGTTTAAAGGAGCATCTTCCTGAGGTCTATAAAATTGCGTGGTTTTGTGCATACCCTTTGATCCATCAGCGTTTCTACTGGGTCTGTATCCCAAAGAGATCATACAGGAGGGGAAAGGACCTATGTGTGCAAAAATGTAGTAGCCCTTTTTGTAGTGGCAAGAAACTGGAAACTGAGTGGATGCTCATCAATTGAGAATGGCTGAATTAGTTATGGTATGTTATAAAATGTTATTGTTCTATAAGAAACAATCAGCAGGTTGCTTTCACAAAGACCTGGAGAAACTTACATGAACTGATGCTAAGTAGTGTACAAGAGAACACTGTACACAGTAACAATAAGATTAAGTGATGATCAATTGAGATGGACTTGGCTTTTTTCAACAATTCCAATTGCTAAGTCAATTTCAATATACTTGTGATGGAGAGAGCCATCTGCATCCTGAAAGAGGACTATTGTAACTGAATGTGGATCACAACACATTATTTTCACCTTTCTTCTTGTTGTTTGCTCGCTTTTTTTCTCATTTTTTTTCCTTTTTAAGCTTATTTTTCTTGTGCAGTATGATAAATATGGACATATGTTTGGAAGAATTATATATGTTTAATCTATATTGAATTGCTTGCTGTCTAGGGGGGAAAGAGATAGAAAAATTTGGAACACAAGGTTTTGCAAGGATGAAAGTTGAAAACTGTCATTGCTTGTATTTTGAAAATAAAAAGCTATTGTTAAAAAATAATTTTAATTGTTTGGTTTCTTTCTGCTTCAGTTTACTTTATCCTTTTATTTTATCACTTTGTTTGAATTTTATATACATATTGGTTTCCTAATTTAACTTGTCTCTCCTTAAAAATCTTTATTACATAATAATAATTTATTACATAATTTTACTGACCAGAAACAATTATCAATTATTGCTAATACTATTATAGTTATTGTCAGTGAAAGAATTGAAAAAGATGACTGGGTTTTTGTATAGATATTTGGGGTTTGTAGAGTTTTGAGAGCTGATGATAAAATAGTATTTTCTCCATTTTTTTTTCTTTTCTGCATCACCAATGCATACTAAAGCTTAAATTGGATGTGTCTGATTATAAGAAAAATCTAACAAAGTTATTTTTAAATGACATACAGCAGGTCAATACTTGGGTCAACTAAGAATACATAATGAGAAAACATACTTGCCATTTTTCATTCTAAAGCATGTTCAGAGACATTCATTTCTGTCCTGAGATTTCCTACTAATCAAATTTAATATTTTAAGGACATTCCAGGAATTTCAGAACATTCTACTCTGATATCTCTTATTCTGTATTCTTCTTCTCCTATTCCCTCCCAATACTGACATTATAAATTCTACAGCTGCAGCAAAACTCAAAATTCTGGATTCAAAATTTCCATCAAGCACACACAGTCTGAGTTCCAGGTGTCCTCCATGATCACCTATTTTGGCATCACTGTCCCCTTTAGTTCATTCAGAGACAGGACTTAACCTTTAGCTCAGACATTCTGCATCGCTCAACTATTCCCAAAATCCTCACAAGAAAGGTATCTAGAAAGCCTAAATTTTAGTGCTTTTGGGACCATGGAAGACATGACATTTTTGATTCTGAAGTCATAGCAAGATAAATTATACAAAGTTGTTTTCCATTTTATTAATTGGGTTAATTAAATTAATGTGCATTGAATTTAGTAATATAATGAATTAGAAAGAGAAATCTTCTCTATATACTACTCTCTATACTGAACATCTGGCTTTTCTCCAAAATGTTCAATATTTATTTTTATTAATAGTAATAGAAACAGTAGTCCTTACTAAGGAAAGAAATACATGAAACCTGCATGTATTCCAGTATGCAGATTTTGTGGTATTTGGGATTTTTTTTTTTGCTAACCAAATAATGCACAGAAATCTCACCACAGCCTTGTGCAACCTTATTTCAATATGTGTGGGGGTTTTCTTTGTTTTTTCCTGTACTAATATTTGCTGTTTGTGTTTTGGGATGGCCCTAAATAGATGATTTTTTTTAACATACTCTTTAGGCTCTGTGGTTAAGGATGTCAGGGTTTTTTTTTCTTTTTGCATCTCCAAAGCATGCTAAACATAAAATTCAAATTTAAGTTTGATCTCATAGGAATTTGTTATGGGCCAGAACTCTGAACTTGAAACAAGGATTCTTACAAGGTGCTAAGTCGGTGGAATTGACCAAGACAATGGTTATCTAGTTTAGCATGGTGCTTAATAGTTCTCTAGTTCAGTACATGTACTTAGTAATTAATATAGTTCTACAGATTCACACCTATGATAATGGAGTATAAAACAGCCAGCAAGGAGGAGAAACAGATTCATTCCATCGTCCACCTTTATGGTGGCTGGAGGCTGAAGCACAAGCCCTTGGTCTCAGATTCATTTCCATCTTCATCAGCCTTGTGGTGGCTGGCCTGTCCTCCTGCACTTCCCCCACTGAGACCATGGTTGGTCTGAAAGGCTCTCCAGAAAGCTGCCCAGCCCCAGGCAAGGAGGCAATAAAGAACTTAGACTTTGAACTTTAACACCTGGCTATTCTCCTGGTGATTGATTAATCTGA
The DNA here is from genome assembly GCF_902635505.1 of Sarcophilus harrisii. NCBI lineage: Eukaryota > Metazoa > Chordata > Mammalia > Dasyuromorphia > Dasyuridae > Sarcophilus > Sarcophilus harrisii. The sequence continues at coordinate 11,538,100 of NC_045432.1, forward strand.
CTGAAAAGAAGGCTGCTCCAAAGCCCTCCAAGAAAACCAAAAAAGGACATTACAATTATCCATCTCCTCCTTGTTTTTTAAATTACCAATAACAGATCAATATTTGTGCCAACTAAGAATATAAGAATACATTGTTGCTATTTATGATATTTTCCATTCTAAAGTCCATTCAGAACTGATCATTTCCATTCTCATGGATAGGCAAGCAGTCAGACTTGGTGATTTTCATGCCAAGATTTGCCCTTTGGTGTCTCAGGGAATTTTCCCTTTTTCAAATCTCATTCCTTCTCTTAAACCAGGTTTGCATCATGTTTTGTGCTAAAAACCATCCTGTTTCTGACATTTTCCATTCTGAGACTAAACGTTCCCAACTCATCCCCTTACAGCCCCTCTGAAAAATGACAATAGATATACTACAGCTGAACAGAGCTGAAGATTTTGGATTCAAAGTTTCTATCAAGCCCACAAGGTCTGAGTTATAATGCACCTTTGTGACCACCTATTTGGGCTTCATTTTCCACTTCTCTTGTGACATTCAGAGGCAGAGTTAACAACTAGTTTGGACATTTTTTCTGTGTATCCTCAATTAATACCAACATTATTACATAAAAGTATCTGGAACCCTAAAGTATCTTCATAATTCTAAAGAAGACATGAGTTTTGGTTCTAAAGTCATATCAAAAAGTGTGTCAAATTATTACTTTTAGTTTTATTATTCGAATTATTATTGTAATCTACATTGGTCCAACTTATATGATAACTTCAAAATAGAAATCTTTTCTCTAAAAAAAAAAGCTTCTATCCTGATCATTTGGGAATTTTTATTAATAGTAATAGAAATCATAATAAAAACAACAGTCTTTCCTAAGGAAAGAAATACATGCAACTGCATTTGTTTTGGTGCTTATGTTCTGGTTTTGAGAGATTTCTTTAGCTAGTTAAAAAATAATTGACAATTTCACCAAGTGCTTTTGATAGAGCAGTTAAACATACAAGGTTTGAGGGTTTTACTTTTTTAGTTACTTTTTTAGTTTTTCTTATATATCACTAGTGACTAATAAAATTTGTAAATGAATGAACTCTTAAGGGAGGGAAAAAAACCTACCTTCTTACATTTTAAACGAGTTTAAAATGTCCTATATTTCAACCCATTGAGTATACACATAAAAATAAGTCCAGGTAATTTGTAAGATTTTCCACTCTAAGATTCCTTCCCCAGATGATGATTTCTTTTCTCCGAACCCTCCCCCACCTATAGCACATAGCTGTTTGGAGTGCACTACATGAGCTGACATTTTCTGCCCTATTCACTCTCTTTGTTCTGATTTCCCCTTCTCTATGGGCACTGCTAGCTCTCTTATTTTCATCTCCATGGCAACTCCTAGGTCTGACATTTTCAATGATCATGCTCAAAATCTCCTGTTTCTGTAAATTTCCATTCCCAGACCTTATAACTTTAACACTCTTTCTTCTCCAGACCTTCAAAATTCTGACTTTGAACCTTCTATAGCCTCATTCAGCTCTCTGATTCTGAAATTGACCTTCTGAAAATTCTGAAAGATTCTGAAGATTCTGAAAATGACCTTCAAAGATTTTTATATTTAGACTTATTGGATAGTTATTACAATGCACATGCATTTTATATATATATATATATATATATATATATATATATTGACTTAAGATCGGAAAAGGAGTACAACAAGGCTATATATTGTTACCTTTTTTATTTAACTTATATGCAAAATATGTTATGTGAAATGCCAGGGTGAACTAATCAAAAGCCAGAATGAAGGTTGCCAGGAGAAATAGCAACAATCTCAGATATGCAAAAGATATATATAAATATATATATATATATATATATATATATATATATATATATATACAAATTTGCAAAACTAATCCATGTCTGCTCTAAGTCATGAATATAGTACATTTTAATTGTATTGCCAAAACAGACTCTGCATTCATTATCTTTGTTAATAATATCAATAGTTGTCTGGGCTAAAGGAGAACACTTAGAGAATTACATTTGGTTTGGTGTCCAAGAGTTTTCAGTTTGGGGACATTTTTTGGCTTGCCAAAAAATAGACATTAGTTTAATTAGATGCTTTTAGCTATATAGTTATAAATTCTTAATTTATTTTGAAAGCATCCCTACTACTGAATATTAATCAAATTACAGAAAAATATTGACGTTGTGGGCAAAATCTCCCTCCTAGTTTTTTTAAATTCTCTACAAATGGCCAATATTTTGGCTCACTTAGAATACAGATGAAAATAAATCTTTGCCATTTATGATATTTTTCTATTCAAGGCCATTACCGCAGGAGATTCTGATTCATGTTCTCAGAAAGTTTCTTGCCATAATATATAAGGTTTATAGCCCATTCAAAAGTCTGATCTTTTGTGTCCTAAGGTTTTTCTTTGCTCTACTAAATCTAGCCCAAAGAGAAAAATTCAGAGTTAGGACTTATACCTAGCTAGGAAATTTGATAAGTCAAATTACAGCCACCTCCAATAATCACTATTTGAATGTGTCCAGGCATTAAGTGTCATAAGGACATTCTAACGTGAACTTTTTAGCTGAGTGGTGAATGCTATCTAAAAAAAGGTTTTGGTTTGTGGCAGCCCTTTTTGTAGTGGCTAGAAACTGGAAATTGAATGGATGCCCATCAGTTGGAGAATGGCTGAATAAATTTTGGTATATGAATGTTATGGAATATTATTGTTCTGTAAGAAATGACCAACAGGGTGATTTCAGGGAGGCCTGGAGAGACTTACATGAACTAATACTAAGTGAAATGAGTAGAACCAAGAGATCATTATACACGGCAACAACAAGATTACATGATGCTCAGCTCTGATGGACGTGGCCCTCTTCAACAATGAGATGATTCAAACCAGTTCCAGTTGTTCAGTAATGAAGAGAATCAGCTATACCCAGAGAGAGAAATATGGGAAATGAGTGCAAACTACAACATATCATTTCCACTCTTTCTGTTATTGTTTGCTTGCATTTTTGTTTTCCTTCTCAGGTCTTTTTTAATCTTCTTTCTAGATCTGATCTTTCTTGAGTAGCAAGATAACTATATAAATATGTGTACATATACTGTATTTAACATACATTTTAACATGTTTAACTTGTATTGGACTACCTGCCATCTAGGGGAGGGGGTGAGGGAAAGGAGGGGAAAAGTTGGAGCAGAAGGTTTTGCAAGGGTCAGTGTTCAAAAACTACCCATGGGGGGGCAGAGCCAAGATGGCAGAGAAGGCACACGCGACTTTCTAAGCGCCTCTCATTTCCCTCCTAACCAACTATTTTATCCAGCCTCAGAAATAGCTCTTCACTACTTAAATTCGTGAAGATCAGAAGCAAATAACTTACCTGCTGAACTCAGTCTGGAAGTTTGCCAGGAAAGGTTTATCCTGAGGGGCCAGAAACAGACCAGCACAGGCAGGGAGAGGCTAGCGTCCTGAGCAGACCAGGGGCGGAGGTGATCTCTGTGGCTAGAGAAGTTATAGAGACCACTCTGCTATAGGCTAACTGCTCTGCCTTGATTACAAAGCAGTAAACTGGCAGAGAAATTAAAGCCTGGAACAGAGGGTACTCTAAAAAAATGCCAGAACCTAACACTGGCTATGGCTACTCAAACCCGGAAGTGACTCAGGAAACTGAAACGCAGCCCTGCAGCCACAAACTGCAATTCAGGGCTTTTGCAGGGGCAGTTACAAACCCACATGGCAGGGGGGCACAGCCTGGGCAGCCTCTAATCAGCAAAATGAGGGGCTCGGCCTGGGGCAATAGAACTTCCCCAACAGGACTGTGCTTCCCGGAGCAGAGACACTTCATGTCCTGCAAATGCATTCACTGCTCAACTGCTAATACCCACAGCCCCAGGTCGGGATTTGGCTTGGGATAGTGAAATTCTCACTGCTCAGCGTCTAGCCCCTGGGCAGTCATTATCTCACACAGCAGGGGTTCTTTGGAGGGCACTTTCCCAGTTCTGCCCTGCAGGCCTGAGTTACTTCCAGGTGGGGAACTCTTTCCCGGAGCACTCCAGTACCTCACTGCTTTTTGCAGCCGGCTAGAAGGACACCTACCCATCCATACACCTCTCACTGCTCTGCAGAGGAAGCTGGTAACCTCTTGGCCCTGAAGGCAGACCCTAAAGGCTTTAACAAAATGAGTAAGAAAATCAAAAGGATGATTGATAGTTTCTACTCAGAAAGAGAAGAGCTTTTCAACCCTGAAGAGATTAATAGCAGACAGTCTCCAGACAATTATTGGTCCCCAATACAAAAGGCTCTCCTATATGAGACTATTAAAAACCTTAAAAGAGAACTAGAAGAAAAATGGGGAAAGGAAAGAGAAGCGATGCAAGAAAGTACAGAAAAGACATATAACGCACTAAAAGAAAATTTGACAAAGTGGAAAAAGAAAACAACTCCCTGAAATGTGAACTGGAAAAGTTAAAAAACTCCCAAGAAGTGCAGGGAAACAGAATTGGTGAATTGGAGAAAGAAAATAATTCACTAAAAAAAAAATTAGTGAAATGGAAAAAAATTCCATAGAGCAAAATGACTCATTTAAAAACTCAATCGGACATATACAAGAAGAAGTAAAAAAAGCTAATGAAGAAAATAACACGCTAAAAATCAGAACTGAACAAATAGAAATGACTGACTCATTGAGACAGGAAGAATCAGTCAAACAAAACCAAAAAACTGAAAGATTGGAAAAAAATGTCAAATATTTACTTGAAAAGACAAAAGACCTGGAAAATAGATCAAGGAGAGAAAACCTAAGGATCATCGGACTACCCGAAAAATATGATGAACAAAAGAGCCTAGATAGTATTTTACAGGAAATCATTAAAGAGAACTGCCCAGAAGTAATAGAACCAGAAGGTAAAATAAGTGTGGAAAGAATCCATCGAACACCTTCTGAAAAAGACCCTAAAATAAAGACTCCGAGGAATATTGTGGCCAAACTTCAGAATTTTGAGATTAAAGAAAAAATCATACAAGCAGCCAGGAAAAAACAGTTCAAATACTGAGGTGCCACAATAAGGGTCACACAAGATCTGGTGGCCTCAATATTAAAGGATCAAAGGGCCTGGAATTTGATATTCCAAAAGGCAAAAGAACTTGGAATGCAGCCAAGAATAAACTACCGAGGTAAGCTGAGCATTTTTTCTTCATGGAAGAAGATGGACATTTAATCAAACAGAGGAATTCATCTGTTTCTAAAGAAAACCAGACTTAAACAAAAATTTGATCTCCAACACAGGACTCAAGACAAGAGAAAAAGGTAAAAGGAACCTTGAGACCCGTATTTCGTTGTGGATATACAAAAATCACATGTATAATTTGATTTTATATATACAAAAGGAAGTAGAAATGGAAAGGGATAGTCAGAAAAAGGGAAAAGGGAAATAAAAAGAGGGAAACTAATGCCACGAAGAGGCAAAGGAAACCCTATCATATCTGAGGGAACTTAGAGAGGGGAGGAACATTGTGCAAATCTGCTCTTCAGAGTTGGCTCAAAGAAGAAATAATTGACACATTTGTTTTAGAGAATCTTCTCTCACCTCATTAAAAAGTGAGAGAGGAAAAGTGAAAAGGAAAAGAATAATAAGGGAAGGGTCAAGAAAGGGAAGGGATTCAAAGGAGGAGGGAAGGATACTAAGAGGAAAGCTGACCCAAGGGGACCAAAAGTTTAATACTAAGGAAGGGGAAGGAGGGCAAGAAAAAGAAAAGCATAATCTGGGGATATTAGGATGGCAGGAAATACAGAATTAGTAATCTTAACTGGAAATGTGAATGGGATGAACTCCCCTATAAAGAGGAGGCAGATAGCAGACTGGATCAAAAGTCAGAACCCTATAATATGTTGTTGACAAGAAACACATTTAAAACAGGGAGATACATACAAAGTAAAGGTAAAGTGTGAGCAGACTTCTATTATGCTTCAGGTGAAGTCAAAAGGAGGGGCAGCCATCCTTATCTCAGATCAAGTAAAAGCAAAAATTGATCTAATGGAAAGAGATAAGGAAGGAAACTATATCTTGCTAAAAGGTACCATAGACAATGAAGCAATATCAGGATTAAACATATATGCACAAGTAGTATAGCATCTAACTTCCTAAAAGAGAAGTTAAGAGAGTTACGAGAAGAAATAGACAGCAAAACTATAATAGTGGGAGACCTCAATCTTGCACTCTCAGATTTAGATAAATCAAATCACAAAACAAATAAGAAAGAAATTAAAGAGGTAAATAGAATATTAGAAAGACTAGGTATGATAGATCTCTAGAGAAAACTGAATGGTGATAGAAAGGAGTATACTTTCTTCTCAGCAGCTCATGGAACCTACACAAAATTGACCATATATTAGACATAAAGACCTCAAATTAAATGCAAGAAAGCAGAAATAGTAAATGCTTTCTTTCAGATCACAATGCAATAAAACTACATTCAACAAAAGTTAGTAAACAAATCAAAAAGTGATTGGAAACAAAATGATCTCATCTTAAAGAATGATTGGGTGAAACGGCAAATCATAGACACAATTAATAACTTCACTCAAGATGATGACAATGGTGAAACATCATACCAAAATTCTTAGGGATGCAGCCAAAGGGTAATAAGGGAAACTTTATATCCGCAGAGGCTTACTTGAACAAAATAGAGAAAGAGAAGGTCAATTAATTGGTTGCAACTTAAAAAGCTAGAAAAGACCAAATTAAAACCCCAATCAATTACTAAACTTGAAATTCTAAAATTAAAAGGAGAAATTAATAATATTGAAACTAAAAAATACTATTGAACTAATAAATAAACTTAAGAGTTGGTTTTATGAAAAAACCAATAAAATTGATAAACCTTTGGTAAATCTGATTATAAAAAGGAGAGAGGAAAATCAAATTAGTAGTCTTAAAAATGAAAAGGGAGAATTTCCACCAATGAAGAGGAAATTAAAGAAATAATAAGAGATTACTTTGCCCAACTTTACGCCAATAAATTTGATAACCTAAGAGAAATGGATGACTATCTCCAAAAATATAGGCTACCCAGATCATCAGAGGAGGAAGCAAATTGCTTAAATAGTCCCATTTCAGAAAAAGAAATAGAACAAGCTATTAATCAACTCCCTAAAAAAAATCCCCAGGACCAGATGGATTTACATGTGAATTCTACAAAACATTCATAGAACAATTAGTCACAATGCTTTATATACTATTTGAAAAAGTAGGGAATGAAGGAGTCCTACCAAATTCCTTTTATGACACAGACATGGTACTGATACCTAAACCAGGTAGGCTGAAAACAGAGAAAGAAAACTATAGACCAATCTCCCTAATGAATATTGATGCTAAAATCTTAAATAAAATATTAGCAAAAAGACTACAGAAAGTCATCCCCAGGATAATACACCATGATCAAGTAGGATGTATACCAGGAATGCAGGGCTGGTTCAATATTAGTAAAACTATCAGCATAATTGGCCATATTAATAACCAAACTAACAAAAACCATATGATCATCTCAATAGATGCAGAAAAGCATTTGATAAAATCCAACATCCATTCCTATTAAAAACACTTGAGAGTATAGGAATAAATGGACTTTTCTTTGAAATAATCAGGAGCATCTATTTAAAACCAGCAGTAAGCATCATATGTAATGGGGACAAACTGCAGCCATTCCCAATAAGATCAGGAGTGAAACAAGGGTGCCCACTATCACCATTACTATTTAATATTGTATTAGAAATGCTAGCTTTGGCAATAAGAGCTGAGAAAGAGATTAAAGGAATAAGAATAGGCAATGAGGAAACCAAATTATCCCTCTTTGCTGATGATATGATGGTATACTTAGAGAACCCCAGAGATTCTACTAAAAGGTTATTAGAAATTATCCACAATTTTAGCAAAGTTGCTGGTTATAAAATAAACCCCATAAGTCATCAGCATTCTTATATGTCACTAACAAAATCCACCAGTCAGAGTTACAAAGAGAAATCCCATTTAAAGTAACTACTGTTAGTATAAAATATTTAGGAATCTATCTGCCAAGGGAAAATCAGAACCTTAATAAGCAAAACTACAAAACACTTTCCACACAAATTAAGTCTGAGCTAACTGGAAAAATATTAAATGCTCTTGGATTGGGCAAGCAAATATAATAAAAATGACAATACTACCTAAACTAATCTATTTATTTAGCGCTATACCAATCAGACTTCCCAAAAGCTATTTTGATGACCTATAAAAAATAACAACAAAATTCATATGGAAAAATAAAAGGTCAAGAATTTCAAGGGAATTAATGAAAAAAAAAATCAAATGAAGGTGGCCTTGCTGTACCAGATCTTAAATTATATTATAAGGCAGCGGTTACTAAAACTATCTGGTATTGGCTAAGAAATAGACTAGTTGATCAATGGAATAGGTTAGGTTCAAAGGACAAAACAGCCAATAACTTTAATTATCTAGTGTTTGACAAACCCCAAAGACCCCAGTTTTGGGATAAGAATGCATTATTTGACAAAATTGCTGGGAAAATTGGAAATTAGTATGGCAGAAACTAGGCATTGACCGACACTTAACACCGTACACCAAGATAAGGTCAAAATGGGTTCATGATCAAGGCATAAAGAATGAGATCATAAATAAATTGAAAGAGCATAAGATAGTTTACCTCTCAGACCTGTGGAAGAGGAAGGAATTTATGACCAAAGAACAACTAGAGATCACTATTGACTACAAAATAGAAAATTTTATTATATCAAATTGAAAAGTTTTTGTACAAACAAACCTAATGCAGGCAAGATTAGAAGGGAAACAATAAACTGGGAAAACATTTTTACAGTCAAAGGTTCTGATAAAGGACTCATTTCCAAAATATATAGAGAAGTGACTCTAATTAATAAGAAATCAAGCCATTCTCCAATTGATAAATGGTCAAAGGATATGAACAGACAATTTTCAGATGATGAAATTAAAACTATTACTACTCATATGAAAGAGTGTTCCAAATCACTATGGATCAGAGAAATGCAAATTAAGACAACTCTGAGATACTACTACACACCTGTCAGATTGTCTAGAATGACAGGGAATGATAACACGGCATGTTGGAGGGGATGCAGGAAAACAGGGACACTGATACATTGTTGGTGGAATTGTGAATACATCCAGCCATTCTGGAGAGCAATTTGGAACTATGCCCAAAAAGTTATCAAACTGTGCATACCCTTTGATCCAGCAGTATCTCTACTGGGCTTATACCCCAAAGAGATACTAAAAAAGGGAAAGGGACCTGTATATGCCAAAATGTTTGTGGCAGCCCTGTTTGTAGTGGCCAGAAGCTGGAAAATGAATGGATGCCCATCAATTGGAGAATGATTGAGTAAATTGTGGTATATGAAGGTTATGGAATATTATTGTTCTGTAAGAAATGACCAGCAGGACCAATACAGAGAGGATTGGCAAGACTTACATGAACTGATGCTGAGCGAAATGAACAGAACCAGGAAATCATTATATACCTCAACAATTATACTGTGTGAGGATGTATTCTGAAGGAAGTGGATTTCTTCAACAAAGACAAGATCTAACTTAGTTTCAATTGATCAAGGATGGAGAGAAGCAGCTGCACCCAAAGAAAGAACACTAGGAAATGAATGTAAACTGCTTGTATTTTTGTTCTTCTTCCCGGGTTATTTATACCTTCTAAATCCAATTCTCCCTGAGCAACAAGAAAACTGTTCGGTTCTGCACACATAGATTGTATCTAGGATATACCGTGACCTATTTAACATGTATAGGACTGTTTGCCATCTGGGAGAGGGGGTGGAGGGAGGGAGGGGAAAAATCGGAACAGAAGTGAGTGCAAGGGATAATGTTGTAAAAAATTACCCTGGCATGGGTTCTGTCAATAAAAAGTTATTTAATAAAATAAATAAATAAATAAATAAAATAAAATAAAATGCAAGTGAAAAAAAAAAACTACCCATGCATGTGTTTTGTAAATAAAAAGCTATAATAAAAAATAAAATAAAAAAGGTTTTGAACTTCACAAAGTTATAATATAAAGTAAATTGCAATGACTGATCTCCCCTATAAATTCTTAATTCATCTACCTTCTTGATTTACTTGGAAGTGGAAAATAGTTTTGCCTACTAAGAATATATTTGAAGTAATCCAGGTGGATGATGAAATTTTGCATTCTAAAGTCCATTCTACAGTTGATGAAGTAGATTCTCAGAGTTCTCAGAGCTATAACATGGAAAGTTGGAGGACACTCCAGCCCTAACCTTTTCTGTTCTCTTCTGGATCAGATGTCCCTTTTTCTAAAGGCTCTCTTCAATCTCTCATTCCTTGTTCTCATTCCATGGAACCTCCCAAACTGACACGATCTCTTCTAAAATCCCATTTCTTCTAACAGTTTTCCTCATCAGCTTCTGAACATCACCTATTGTATATTCTAGTCCTGCCCCAAACTGACATTCCTGTTTCTACAAATGCATCCAGCTCACAATTCTACTTTGTACATGTCAATCAAGTCAGATATTTTAGGTTCCAAATTTGTACCAAGAACTGTTCAAGAATTCTGACTTCACAATCAAAATTACTCATTTTTCCATTCAGAGGGGGGAATTTAGTGCCATGCTGGGAAATTCTGGACTCTAGCCTACCATGAGCTTAGCAGTTTAATGGCAACTGGATGCTCACATATTAATTTTTCCACAGATAGGAGATTCTCCTATCTCCTAAGATCCATTTGTATTATTTTGTTTACATGGCTTTTATTGTTTTATTTTAACAACACAATTATTGTTGCAATATACATTGATCTTACTGATGTCATGACTTTGAAATAGAAAATTTCTCCCTAAAATGCTCTCTATCTGGAACATCTGTTTTCTTTTAAATGTTCAATATTCATTTTTATTAATGATAGTACAAACAGCAGACTTTACTAAAGAAAGGAATACATGCATCTGCACTTGTTCTGGTGTGCATGTTTTGTGTGGCCTGAATTGGGTTTGTGTGGTGTTTTTCTTCTTTAAAATATAATAGTTCTCTCTGGGAGAAGGTTTCTCAGGAAGGTTTTCTGGAGGCCTTAGTTTCAGTTAAAAGTAATAATCACCCAAAATGCAGCCAGCTGATAAAATGCAAATGTTTATTTTCTCCTTCCAAGTCTTGTCTCTTTCCCTGGGCTCGGACAGCTAGATTCTTAGAGGCCTATCTCTCTGCTTGGTTCCGAGAGCTCTTGTTGCTAGCCCTTTGCTTCTGCCTCAGCCTCAACTCCAACTCGTGGCAATCTTCCAAATGACGCTCCTCCACTCTGAATCTTTTCAACTGAACTAACTTGACTGGGCCTTTGTCTGCTTCTTATATATGATCTCCTCTGAGAGAGTGGGATTATGGGTTTCCTCCCAAAATGCTCTCTGGCCCTAAGAGCTTCAAGGGAGGTGTGAATTCACAAAGGTACAAAGTTTATTTTGTGAATCTCCCATACTTGTGAACTCCAATGAGAACTTAAATATTTCTTGCTTATATGATATCTCTAAAGGTGAAAACACAAGCATTGTTTCTATCAGTTGTACTTAGTACCTTGTTTCAAGTTTTGGCCCATAACATCTCCTCATAGGATCAGATCAATAATATTGAACCATGCTAAATTAGATAATTATTGTCTCTATCAACTCTAATGACTTAACAGTTTGGAAAGATTCCAACAGGTTTGGGTTTGAAGTGTTTTGTTTTTCTTTTTGTCTAGCCAAAGAATACATAGTAATTTCTTATTTTTAAATAACTTTTTATTAACAGAACCCATGCCAGGGTAATTTTTTACAACATTATCCCTTGCACTCATTTCTGTTCCGATTTTTCCCCTCCCTCCACCCTCTCCCCCAGATGACAAGCAGTCCTATACATGTTAAATAGGTTACAGTAGATCTTGGATCTATGTGTGCAGAACCAAACAGTTCTATTGTTGTCAGGAGAATTGGTTTAGTATAAATAACGGGAAGAACAAAATGCAACGTTCATTCATTTCCCAGTGTTCTTTCGTTGGGATAGTTGCTTCTGTCCATCCTTGATTTGAAAAATTGTTTTCTCTTTGGAAGAAATCCAATTCATCAGAATACATCTTCATACATTCATTGGACGTATATCATGATCTTGGTTCTCCTCAGCATCATTCATTAAGTCTAATCCTCTCCTGTATTCATCCCATTTCCAGAACAAAATATTCCATAAATTCCCTTTTAAAATTTATAGCCCTCCAATTGTGGGCATCCATTCATTTCCAGCTTTGACACAAACAGGGCTGCCCAAAACATTTGACACATAATCCCTTTCCTTCTTTAGTATCCCTTTGGGGTATATGCCCGTGAAAATGTTGGATCAAAGGGTTGCAAGTTTGATTACTTTTTGGGCATGTTCCAATTGCTTCAGAATGACTGGATGTGTTCCTTCCCCAAATTGTATCAGTGTCCCTGTTTTTCCCATCCCCTCCAACATTCTGAATCTTTCCCTGTCATTCTGGCCAATCTGACGGTGTGTGTGATATCTCAGAGTTGTCTTAATTTGAATTTCTTGATCAATAGTGATTTGGAACACTCATATGGTGGTATTTTCAATTTCATCATCTCAAAATTATCTGTTCTATCCTTTGACCATTTATCAATTGGAGAATGGCTTGATTTCTTATTAATTGGTCAATTTCTATATATTTTAAATGGTCCTTTATCAAACCTTTGACTGTAAAAATGTTTTCCCAGTTTATTGTTTCCCTTCTAATCTTGCCTGCATTAGGTTTGTTTGTACAACAACTTTTCAATTTGATATAATCAAAATTTTATATTTTGCAGTCAATAGTAATCTCTAGTTGTTCTTTGGTTATAAATTCCTTCCTCTTCCACAGGTCTGAGAGTTAAACTATCTTATGCTCTTCCAATTTATTTATGATCTCATTCTTTTCTGATCATGAACCCATTTTGACCTTATCTTGGGTTGGTGTTAAGTGTGGGTCAATCCCTATTTCTATACTAACCAATTTTCCCAACTTTTGTCAAATAATGCATTTTATCCCAAAAACTGGGGTCTTTGGGTTTGTCAAAACAGATAAAAAGTTATTTTGTTTTGTCCTTTGAACCTGATCTGTTCCATTGATCAACTAGTTTTCTTAGCCAATACCAGGTTTTGTAACTTTCCTTATAATATAATTTAAATCTGGTACAGCAAAGGCCCCTTATTTGATTTTTTTTCATTAATTCCTTGAAATTCTTACCTTTTATTTTCCATATGAATTTTTTGTTATTTTTCTAGGTCACAAAATAGTTTTGGGAATTATTGGTATAGCCTAAATAAATAGATTGGTTTAAAGTACGTCATCTTTATTATTTCCCCCAATCCAAGAATATTTAATATTTTTCCAGTTGGTTGATCGGACTTAATTTGTGGGAAAGGTTTTGTGTTTTGCTCATAAAGTTTTGATGTTTTGGCAGATGATTCCTAAATATTTTATATTTCAGTAGTTATTTAAATGGATTCTTTGTAACCCTGACTGGGGATTTTGTTATGATATAAGAATTGTGACTTATGTGGGTTTTTTTATAACCAGCAACTTTGTAAAGTTTGGATTATTTCTAATAATTTTAGTAGAATCTCGGGGTTCTCTAATATACCTCAAAATAATTTTTTCATTGCCTATTCTTTTCCTTTAACTTTTCTCACTTTATTGTCGCTTCATTTCAATACAATATTAAATATAACGTGATAGTGGGCACCCTTGTTCACTCCTGATCTTATTGGGGAATGGCTGGTTTTCCCCATTACATGTGCTTACTTTTAAATAAATGCTACGTTATTTTAAGGAAAAGTCCATTTATTCCTCTCAAGTGTTTTAAAGGATGGATGTTGGATTTTATCAAATGCTTTTCCATCTATTGAGATGATCATATGGTTTTTTAATTTGGTTAATAGGTTCTGATGTTTTTCTTTTAACCAGCCCTGTTCCTGGATAAACCTACTTGATCTGGTAAATTCTCCGGGAATAATTTTCAGTCTTTTTGCTAATATTTTATTTAAGATTTTAGCATCAATATTCATTAGGAAATTGGTATAATTTGCTTTTCTTGTTTTCAACCTACCTGGTTTAGGTATCATACCATGTCTGTGTCATAAAAAGAATTTGGTAGGACTCCTTCATTCCTATTTTTCAAATAGTTTATAAAACATTGGCTAGTTTTTTAAATGTTTGGTAGAATTCACAGAAATCCATCTGGTCCTGGGAATTATTTTTGGAGTTGATTAAATTTTCTTTTCTTTTTCTGAAATGGGGGAAAATTTACTTCCTCTGAAATCTGGAAGGCCCTATATTTTTGGAGGGTATATCCATTTCTTTGGTTATCAAATTTATTTGTAACGTTAAAAGTAAATATTATTTCTTTAATTTTTTCATTGGTAAGTTCTCCCTTTTCATTTTTAAGATACTAATTTGATTTTTCCCCTCTCCTTTTCTAATCAGATTTACCAAAGGTTTATCAATTTTATTGGTTTTTCATAAAACCAACCTTAGTTTATTAGTTCAATGTTTTTTTACTTTCAAATTATTAATTTCTCCTTTTAATTTTAAATTTCTTTATAATTGATTGGGAATTTGGTCTTTTTCTAGTTTTAAGTTAAAAGCCCAAAATTGACCCTCTTTTCATTTTGTTCAAGTAAGCCTCTGCGGATATAAAGTTTCCTTTTCCGCTTTGGGGAATTTTGGTATAATGTCTCCATTTCATTATCTTGAGTGAGTTATTAATTTATCTATAATTTCTTTTCATCCAATCTCTTTAAGATAATTTTTTTTCCAATTACTTTTTGATTTATTTACACCTAACTTTTTTTGAATGTAGTTTTTTGTTGGTTGTGACCTGAAAGCATTTACTATTTCTGCCTTCCGATTTAATTTTGGGTCTTTTGTCCAAATATGGTAATTTTTGTTAGGTTCCATGAGCTGCTGAGAAAGTATACCCTTTCTATCCCTATTCAGTTTTCCAAGATCTATCATATCTAATTTTTCTAATATTCTATTTCTTTTAAATTCTTTCTTATTTGTTTTTGTGATTTGTTATCTAAATCTGAGTGCAAGATTGAGGTCTCCACCTTAGTTTTACTGTCTATTTCTTCTCGCTCTTAACTTTCCTTTAGGAAGGGTATACCATTGGTGCATATATGTTTAATCCTGATTTTTCATTGTCTTAGTACCTTTAGCAAATATAGTTTCCTTCCTTATCTCTTTCATTAGATCAATTTTTGTTTACTTGATCTGAGATAGGACTTACCCTGCTTTTTTATTTCCCTTAAGCATAATAGATTCCCCCCTTTTACCTTTCTTTATGTATCTCCCTGTTTTTGTTTTTAAACAACATATTGGGGTTCGACTTTGATCCAGTCTACTATCTTCCTCTTCTTTTGGGGATTCATCCCATTCACATTTTGGTTAAATTACTAATTCTGTATTTCCTGCCATCCCTTATCCCCAGTTATGCTTTTCTTTTCTTGCCCTCCTTCCCCCTTTTGTATTAAACTTTTGGTCCCTTCGTCACCCAGCTTTTCCCTCTTTAGTATTCCCTCCTCCCTTTTCCCTTCCCTTTCTTGTACTTTTCCCTTATTCTCTTTTTTCCTTTTCCTTTTCCTCTCCACTTTTTAATGGGTGGAGAAGATTCTCAAAACAAATGTCAATTATTTTTCTTTAAACTTGAAAGTAAGATTTGCCTGTTCCTCCCCCTCGTTCCTCAGATTGATAGCCTTTGCCTCTTCATGGCATGTGTTTCCCTTTTTCCCCTTTCCTTTTCTGACCTTCCTTTCCATTTCTATTCCCATGCTATATCAGAAAACCATTACATGTGATTTTTTAGTATATCCCAAACAAATACGGGTCTCAAGGTTCCTTTCCTTTTTCTACTTTCTTGAGTCCTGTTGTTGGAGATCAAATTTTTGTTTAAGTCTGGTTTTTTTGAAACAGATGGAATTGTTTTTCATTAAATCCATCTTCCATGAAATAAACTCAGCTTACCTCATTTATTCTTGGCTGCATTCCAATTCTTTTTGCCTTTTGGAATATCAAATTGGCCCTTTTGATCCTTTAATTTGGGCCATCAGACTTGTGGCCCTTTTGGGACCTCACTATTTGAACTGTTTTTCCTGGCTGCTTGATGATTTTTTTTTTAATCTCAAAATTTGAAGTTTCATTTCAAGTCTTTATTTAGGGTCTTTTTCAGAAGGTGTTCGATGGATTCTTTCCACTTATTTTACCTTCCAGTTCTATTACTTCGGGCAGTTCTCTTTAATGATTTCCGTAAAATAAAATCAGGCTCTTTTGTTCATCATTTTTTCGGTATCCGATGATCCTTGGTTTTCTCCAAATCTATTTTCCAGGTCTTTGTTTTTGAAATATTTGACATTTTTTTCCAATCTTTCATTTTTTTTGGTTTTGATTATTCTTCCTGTCTCAATGAATCAGTCTTTCTAATTTTTCAGTTCTGATTTTTAATTTTTATTTTTCATTAGTTTTTTTACTTTTTTTGTATATGTCCGTTGAGTTTTTAAATGGTGTTTTCCTCTGAATTTTTTCCATTTCACTAATTTTTTTTTTTTTTGAATTATTTTTCTTTCTCAATTCCAAATTCTGGTTCCCTGCACTTGGGAGGTTTTACCTTTTCCAACTCAAATTTCAAAAGTTGTTTTTTTTCCACTTTTCAAATTTTCTTTAGGTGTTATATATCTTTTCTGTACTTTCTGGCATAGCTTCTCTTTCCTTTCCCCATTTTTCTTCTAATTCTCTTTTAAGGTTTTTATTAGTCCCTTCTAGGAGAGCCTTTTGTATTGTTAAAGCCTTTAGGGTCTGCCTTCAAGGCCAGGAGGTTACCAGCTTCCTCTGCAGGGCAGTGAGAGGTGTAAGGATGGGGCCTTCTAGCCGGCTGCAAAAAGCAGTGAGGTACTGGAGTGCCCGGGAAAGGTTCCCCCCGGAAGTAACCAGGCCTGCAGGGCAGAGCGGGGTCCCTGAAAGAACCCCGGTGTGGATAATGACTGCCCTGGGACTAGAGGCTGAGCAGTGAGAGTTTCACTATCCCAAGCCAAATCCTGCCCTGGACCTGTGGGTATTAGCAGTTGAGCAGTGAATGGATTTGCAGGGACAGGAAGTGTCTCTGCTCCGGGAAGCACAGTCCTGTTGGGGAAGTTCTATTGCGCCAGGCCGAGCCCCAACTGTGCTGATTAGAGGCTGCCCAGGCTGTGCCCTTGCCGTGGGGATTTGTAACTGCCCCTGCAAAACCCCGAACTGCAGGATGTGGCTGCAGGGCTTCATTTCACTCTGCCTGAGTCACTTAAGGGTTTCAGTAGCTAAAGCCAGATCTTGTGAGGTTCTGGCGTTTTTAAGAGTACCCTCTGTTTTAGGCTTTAATTTCTCTGCCAGTTTACTGCTTTGTAATCATGTCAGAGCAGTTAGCCTATAGCAGAGTGGTCTCTATAACTTCTCTAGCCAGGGGAGGTCACCCCCGCCCCTGATCTGCTCAGGACACTAGTCTCTCACTGACTGTGCTAGTCTGTTCCTGGCCCCTCAGGACAAACCTTTCCTCACGGTCTTCCAGATTAACTTCAGCTGGTAAGTTATTTGCTTCTGATCTTCATGAATTTAAGCAGTGAAGAGCTATTTCTGAGGATGGATAAAATAGTTGGTTATGAGGGGAATGAGAAGAGCTCAGAAAGTCACATGTGCCTTCTCCACCATCTTGGCTCTGCCCCCAAAGAATACATAGTAATTTCATCATAACTTTTTGCCAATTTATTTTAGTTTGTGTGTTCTCATTTTTTTTTCTGTAGAGATATATGGGGTATGTAAGATCTTTAGGGTAGTCATAAAATAGATAGCATTTCACCTACCTTTTAGATTGTATGGTTAAAGATGATAGACTTTTTCTGTTTTTCCTGTTTGCATTGAAATTTATGTTGGAACTTATGAAGACCATCCACTTTCTTCTTGTTTTTCAAATGACAGATCAATATGTAGACTATGTAAGACTCTCTGGAAATACTTTTTGCCATTTAAGACATTTTTTTTTATTTTAAGGCTCATTCACAGGAAATTTTGGTTCTCATAGATGATCTGGCAATCAAACATGGCAATTTTCAAAATTCCCACAAGAAAGGTACCCGGAAGACTAAACATTTAGTATTATGGAGTCCATCTAAGAAAAGACATTTTTAGCTATAAAAATACATCTACTCAAATTATGTCAGATCATTGCTTTTAATTTTATTGATTTATTGTTAAAAATGTTCATTGGTTTTAATCTAGATAATGATTTCTAAATAGAAGTCCAAATATTTTTGTCCAAAATTGCTCAATATTAGTATTTATTAATAGCAATAGAAAAATTAGTTTTTACTAAGGAAAGAAATGTACAAAGAAACTGCCTTTATTTTGGATAGTTAATGTGGCTCTGAGAGGGTTCTATCGCTTGCCAAAAAATTCAAAGTAATCTCTTGAAACCTTTTTTCTTTGTTTATATTTTAGTTTCTTTGTTTATTTTTCTTGTATATCACTAATGCCCAATAACAATTTTAAATAAATGAATTATCTGCTACAAATAATCTACTTGCCTTTGGTTTTTAAAATTAGTTCAGAATAGACAATTATAAAGTGTACTACTTTCATATACATGAAAAATGAATCATTACTATTTTTGAGACTTTCCACTCTAAGTCCCCTTGCCCACCAGGTGATGTCTGTTTTCTGAACTCGCCATCTATACTAGATAGGGGTTAGGAATACACTGTCATATTAGGCCTTTCTCTTCTTGCTCTGAAGTGTTTTCTGTGGGGACTGCTCATTTTCTCATTTTTGTCCCCATGGCAACTCCCAGGCCTGACACTCTGTATACCCAAATCCTGAAAATGTCCATTTCCAGACCCTGCACATCTCACCTTGTCTCTTACATAAGCCATTACAGTTCTGGCCTAACACATTCTATAGGTTCATACAGGTCACGGTGCTGAATTCCAAATTTCCTTCAAACTCATTCATTCTATATTCTATAAGCCATCCTCTATCTAATATTGTCACTAAGCTTTTTATTTAAAATCAGGAAAATCAGAGGGAGAATTTATTCTTTGGCTAGGAAATGCTATTTTCTCAGCTCTGGGACCCCTTCAACATATATTCTTTTTTTTGAAAGAGGATAAGCATTTATTATATAAAACATGCTATGTGCCAGGCACTGTGCCTTTTTTTACAAATTCCATTATATTTAATCACAAAGAAGATTGATTCATGGTGGTTTTCAATCATGTCCTATTCTTTTGTGTCCATTTGTTATTTTCTTAACAAAGACTGGAAGGATTTGCTATTTTTTTCTCAGATAACTTGCCCAGGATCACACAGCTAGGAAATGTCTGAGGCCATATTTAAATTCAGGCAGAAACATCTTCCTAATTGTAGATGCAACACTCTATTAACTGTACCACTTAGCTACCTCTATATACATTTATTTAATTTTATTTTATTTCACTTTACTTTTTCATCATACCTTTTTATATATAAAGCATATGCATGGGTAATTTTTTCAACATTTACCCTTGTAAAAACTTCTGTTTCAACTTTTCTCCTCCTTTCCTCCCTCCCTCCCCAAGGTGGCATGTAGTCCCATACATGTTCAATATGTTAAAGTATATGTTAAATACAATATATGTACACATATTTTACAGTTATCTTACTGCACAAGAAAGATCAGATTTATAAAGGAGGCAAAAATAACCTGAGAAGAAAAAACAAATATGCAAGCAAACAGCAACAGAAAGAGTGTAAATGCTATGTTGGGGTCCATACTCATTTCCCAGTGTTCTTTCTATGGGTATAGTTGGTTCTGTTCATTACAGATCAATTGGAATTGATTTGGTTCATCTCATTGCTGAAGAGAGCCACATCCATCAGAATTGATCATTATATAGTATTGTTGTTGAAGTGTTTAATGATCTGATTCTGCTCATTTCACTTAGCATCAGTTCATAGATGTCTCTCCACGCCTTTCTGAAATCTTCCTGATGGTCATTTCTTACAGAACAATAATATTGCATAACATTCACATGCCACAATTTATTCAGCCATTTTCCAATTGATGGACATCCATTCAATTTCCAGTTTCTAGCCACTACAAAAAGGGCTGCCACAAATTTTTTGCACATATAGGTCACTTTGGGATATAAACCCAGTAGTAACACTGCTGAGTCAAAGAGTATGCACAGTTTGAAAACTTTATGAATATAGTTCCAAATTGCTTTCCAGAATGTTTGGATCCATTCACAGCTTCACCAACAATGTATCAGTGTCCCAGTTTTCCCACATCCCCTCCAACATTCATCATTATCTTTCCCTGTCATTCTGGCCAATCTGAAAGGTGTGTAGTGGTATCTCAGAGTTGTCTTAATTTGCATTTCTCTGATCAATAATGATTTGGAAAACCTTTTCATATGACTAGAAATAGTTTCAATATCTTCATCCAAAAATTGTCTATTCATAAGCTTTGGCAATTTATCAATGGCTTGATTTCTTATAAATTAGAGACAATTCACTATATTTTGGAGATGAGGACTTTATCAGAACCTTTAGCTGTATAAATGTTTTCCCAGCTTATTGCTTCCCTTCTAATCTTGTTTGCATTAATTTGTTTATACAAAGGCTTTTTAATTTGATATAATCAACATTTTCTATTTTGTGATCAATAATGATCTCTAGTTCATCTTTGGACACAAATTCCTTCCTCTTCCACAAGTCTGGGAAATAAACTATCCTATGTTCTTCTAATTTATTTATTATCTCATTCTTTATGCCTAGATCATGAACCCATTTTGACCTTGATGTATACAGTGTGTCAATGCCAAAATTCTATCATACTAATTTCCAATTTTCCCAGCAGTTTTTGTCAAATAATGAATTCTTATCCCAAAATTTGGAGTCTTTGGGATTGTTAAACACTAGATTGCTATAGTTGTTGACTATTTTTCCTGTGAACCTAACCTATTCCACTGATCAACTAGTCTATTTCTTAGCCAATACCAAATGGTTTTGGTGACTGCTGCTTTATAATATAGTTTTAGATCAGGTACAGCTAGGCCACCTTCATTTGATTTTTTTCCATTAATTCCCTTGGGATTCTCAACCTTTTGTTCTTCCATATGAATTTTGTTGTTATTTTTCTAGGTCATTAAAATAGTTTCTTGGGAGTCTGATTGGTAGAGCACTAAATAAATAGATTAGGTAGTATTGTCATCTTTATTATATTCACTCAACCTATCCAAGAACACAATATTTTTCCAATTGTTTAGATCTGACTTTATTTGTGTGGAAAGTGTTTTGTAGTTTTGCTCATATCGTTCCTGACTTTCCTTCAGCAGATAGATTCCCAAATATTTTATACTATCGACAATTATTTTAAATGGAATTTCTCTTTGTGTCTCTTGCTGTTGGATGTTGTTAGTGATGTATAAAAATGCTGATGATTTATGTAGATTTACTTTGTATCCTGCAACTTTGCTAAAGTTTGGATTATTTCTAATAGCTTTTTAGTAGAATCTCTGGTGTTTTCTAAGCATACCATCATATTATCTGCAAAGAGTGAAAATTTTGTTTCCTTATTACCTACTCTAATTCCTTTAATTTCTTTTTCATCTGTTATTGCTGAAGCCAGCACTTCTAATACAATATTGAAAAGTAATGGTGATAGTGAGCAACCTTGTTTCACTACTAATTTTATTGAGAATGGTTCCAGTTTGTCAAGATTACATATGATGCTTACTGATGGTTTTTAATAGATGCTACTATTTTAAGGAAAAGTTCATTTATTCCTATACTCTCAAGTGTTTTTAATAGGAATGGGTGTTGGATGCTATCCAATGTTTTTTCTGCATCTATTGAGACGGTCATATGGTTTTTCTTAATTTGGTTATTGATATAATCAATTATGCTAATAGTCTTTCTAATATTGAACCAGTCCCTAGTATAAATTCCTAGCATTCCTAGTATAAATCCTACTTGGTCATGGTATATTATCCTGGAGATCATTTTCTGTAATCTTTTTGCTAATACTTTATTTAAGATTTTTGCATCTGTGTTCATTAGGGTGATTGGTCTATAATTTTCTTTCTCTTGTTTTTATCCTACCTGCTTTATGTATCAGTACCTTATCTGCATTATAAAAGGAATTTGGTAGGATTCCTTCAATCCATATTTTTTCAAATATTTTATATAGCATTGGAGTTCATAGTTTTTTAAATGTTTGGTAGAATTCACATGTAAATCCATCTGGTCCTGGGGATTTTTCTTAGGGAGTTGATTAATAGCTTGTTCTATTTCTTTTTCTAAAATGGGATTATTTAACCAATTTACTTGTTCCTCCGCTAATCTGGGCAACTTATATTTTTGAAGGTATTCATCCATTTCATTTAAGTTTTCAAATTTATTGGCATAAAATTGGGCAAACTCCTAATTATTACTCTAATATCCTCTTTATTAGTGGAAATTGCTCCCTTTTCATTTTTAAGACTAACAATTTGATTTTCTGTTATGGGCCAGAACTCTGAACTTGAAACAAATGATTCTTAAACGGTGACAAGTCAGTGGAATTCATAGAGACAATGGTTATCTAGTTTAGCATGGTTCAGTATGATTGATTTAATCTTACAACAAATTAATGGTTTCCTAATGATATAATGATTGGTTTATTCTCCATGTGGTGCATATAAGCAGGAACTGAGAGGCACAGAGGAGAAGCTTTCAGAGGGCAGAGAAGACAGGCGGGAGCTCAAGTTCTCAGGAACCAAGGACAGATATTCATTTGATCTTCAGTCAGGCCATTGGTGGTAGGCTCTCCTCCTGCATTTCTCCACTCAGACCAAGGCAGTTCTGAAAGGCACTCCAGAAAGCAGCCCAGCCCCAGAAAGGATATAGTAAAGAACCTGGGCTACATGAAATCTAACCAGGCACCAAGAAAGGAGAAAAGACTTTGAAAGCGATAATAAAAGATTTGGACTTTAACCCCTGGCTATTCTTGTGATTACTGAGCTGAAAAGAAGGCTGCTCCCAGAGACCCAAAGAAAACCAAACAAGAGAACATTACAATATTCCACTTTCCTTTTTCTAATCAAATTTACCACAGGTTTATCTATTTTGTTGGTTTTTTTCATAAAGCCAGCTCTTAGTTTTATTTATTAATTCATTAGTTTTTTTTCTTTCAATTTTTTTATTTCCCCTGTTATTTTTAGAATTTCAAATTTAGTGTTTGATTGGGGGATTTTAATTTGCTCTTTTTCTAGCTTTTTTTAGTTGCAAACTTAATTTATTGATTTTCTCTTTCTCAATTTTATGCAAGTAAGCCTCTAGAGACAAAAAAGTTCTCCTTATTACCACTTTGGCTGCATCCCACACATTTTGGTATGATGTCTCATTATTATCATTCTCTTGGGTGAAATTATTAATTATGTTTATGATTTTTGTTTCACACAATCATTCTTTAGGATGAGATTATTCAATTTCCATTTACTTTTTGGTCTATTTTCCCCTGGCTTTTTATTGAATGTAATTTTTATTGCAATGTGATCTGAGAAGGATGAATTTACTATTTCTGCCCTTCTGCATTTGAATTTGAGGTCTTTATGTCCTAATATATGATCAATTTTTGTATAGATTCCATGAACTGCCAAGAAGAAAGTGTACTCCTTTCTGTCTCCATTTAGTTTTCTAGTGTTCTATTTACCTCTTTAACATCTTTCTTATTTATTTTGTGGTTTGATTTATCTGGTTCAGAGAGTGTAAGGTTGAGATCTCCCACTATTATAGTTTTGCTTTCTATTTCTTCTTGCAGCTCTCTTAACTTCTCCTTTAGAAATTTATGCTATATCACTTGGTGCATATATGTTTAACATTGATTTTGCTTCATTATCTATGCTACCTTTTAGCAAAATATAATGCCCTTCCTTGGCTCTTTTCATTAGATAAATTTTTGCTTTTAATTGATCTGAGATCAGGATGGCTAGCCCTCCTTTTTTTTTTTACTTCATCTGATGCATAGTAGATTCTGTTCCAGCCTTTTACCTTTACTCTGTATGTATCACCCTGCTTCAAATGTGTTTCCTGTAAAAAAAAACATATTGTAGGATTCTGACTTTTAATCTAGTCTGCAATCCACCTCTATTTTATGGGGGTGTTTACCCCATTCACATTTATGGTTAAAACTACTAATTCTGTATTTCCTGCCATCTTATTATCCCCAAATTTTGCTTTTCTCTTTCCTTAAAGGAATTAGAGTAGGTAATGAGAAAACCAAATTATCAATCTTTGCAGATGATATGATAGTATACTTAGAGAACTGCAGAGAATCAGCTAAAAAGCTATTAGAAAAAATCCACACTGTAGCAAAGTTGCAGGATACAAAATAAGTCCACATAAATCCTTAGCATTTTTATATATCACTAACAAAATTCAACAACAGCCGTTTAAAATAACTGCCAACAGTATAAAATATTTGGGACTCTATCTGCCAAGAGAAAGTCAGGAATAATATGAGCAAAACTACAAAACACTTTCAACACAAATAAAGTCAGATCTAAATAATTGTTAAAATATTAAGTGCTCTTAGATAGGTTGAGTGAATATAATAAAGATGACAATACTACCTAATCTATTTATTTAGTTCTCTACCAATCAGACTCCCAAGAAACTATCTTACCGACCTAATGAAAAAAAAAATCAAATGAAGGTGGCCTAGCTGCACCAGATCTAAAATTATATAATAAAGCAACAGTCACCAAAACTATTTGGTATTGGCTAAGAAATAGACTAGTTGATCAGTGGAATAGATTAGGTTCACAGGACAAAATAGTCAAGGACTATACTAGTCTAGTGTGAGATTATGAGTGTGTGTGTGTGTGTGTGTGTGTGTGTGTGACAAACCCAAAGGCCCCACCTTTTGGGATAAGAATTCACTATTTGATAAAAACTGCTGGGAAAATTGGAAATTAGTATGGTAGAAACTAGGCATTGACCCACACAACGCCAAACACTAAGATAAGATCAAAATGGACTTATGATCTAGGCATAAAGAATGAGATTATAAATAAATTATAAGAACATAGGATAGTTTACATCTCAGACCTGTGGAGGAGAAAGGAATTTGTGACCAAAGACCAAATATAGATCATTATTGATCACAAAATAGAAAATTTCTATTATATTAAAAAGTTTTTGTAGAAACAAAAGTAATGCAGAGAAGATTAGAAGGGAAACAATGAACTCGGAAAACATTTTTACATTTAAAGGTTCTGATAAAGGCCTCATTTCCAAAATATATAGAGAATTGACTCAAATTTATAAAAAAAATCAAGCCATTCTCCAATCGATAAATGGTCAAAGGATATGAACAGACAGTTTTTGGATGAAGAAATTGAAACTATTTCTAGTCATATGAAAAGGTGCTCCAAATCATTATTGATTAGAGAAATTCAAATTAAGCAAACTCTGAGATACCACTACACACCTTTCAGATTGGCTAAAATGACAGGGAAAGATAATGCAGAATGTTGAAGGGGATGTGGGAAAACTGGGTCACTGATTCATTGCAGGTGGAACTGTGAATGAATCCAACCATTCTGGAGAACAATTTGGAACTATATTCAAAAATTTATCAAACTGTGCATACTTTTTGATCCAGCAGTGTTTCTACTGGGCTTAGTATCCCAAAGAGATCTTAAAGGAGGGAAAAGGTTCCATATGTGCAAAAATGTTTGTGGCAGCCCTCTTTGTAGTGGCCAGAAACTAGAAACTGAGTGGATGCCCATCAATTGGAGAATGGCTGAATAAATTGTGGTGTATGAATATTATGGAATATTATTGCTCTGTAAGAAATGACCAACAGGATAATTTCAGGTAGACCTGGAGAGACTTACATGAACTGATGCTAAGTGAAATGAGCAGAACCAGGAGATCATTATACACGGCAACAATAAGATTATATGATGATCAATTCTGATGGATGTGGCTCTCTTCAACAATGAGATGAACCAAATCAGTTCCAATTATTCAGTAATGAAGAGAATCAGCTACACCCAGAGAAAGAACTATGGGAAATGAGTGTGGACCACAACATAGCATTTCCACTCTTTCTGTTATTGTTTGCTTGCATTTTTATTTTCCTTCTCAGGTTTTTTCTTTCTTTCTTTCTAGATCTGTTATCTAGATGCAGAAATATAACTGTATAAATATGTATTCATATGTTGGATTTAACATATACTTTTACATATTTAACATGTATGGGACTACCTGTCATCTATGGGAAGGGGTGGGAAGAAGTAGGGGAAAATTTGGAACAGAAGGTTTTACCAGAGTCAATGTTGAAAAATTACTCAGGCATATTTTTTGTAAATAAAAAGTTAGACTAATAAAAAAAGTAAAAAATAGTAATAGAAACTTCAGTCTTTACTAAGGAAAGAAATTCATGCAGATGCATTTGTTTTGGTGAGCTGTTGTGGTTTTGAGACTTTTTTTTATTACCAAAAATTTAATTGTTATCTCATCAAACCTCTATTGTGGTTGAAGATAGGAAGGTTTTGTTTTTTGGTTTCTTTACTTATTTTTTACATATACATCATTGATGCCAACAAAAATTATATCAGAATAAATGAATGATCTCTTACAACAAAAGATAACTTGTTTTTTATTTTTAATTTTTATATTAGTTAAAATTGGTCAATATTTTGGCCTACTCAACATATAAAAGAAAATGAATCCTTGTCATTTGTAAGATTTTCTATTGTCTGAATTCTTCCACCTATAACATATACTGTTTTCCAGGATACTGCAAGATCTTACCTTTTGTAGCCTAAGAACTCTCATTTCTCTTATATGCCTTTTTCAATGCACATGGCTCACTTTCTCTTATTCATCTCCATGGCAGCTCTCAGTCTTGACACTCAGTGTGCTCAAATCCTCATGTTTTTTGATAATTTCCATTCTCAGACTTTTAATATCTTCCAATCTCTCTTCTCTAGACCCTCTCAATTCTGACCTTGAAGAATAATCCTGAATGCATTTTGTGTTCCATAAGTCATCACCCATCTAATATTTTAACTCAGCTTTTCACTTAAAATCTCAACATTCAAAGGTAGGACTTAACCCCTAGCTAGAAAATTCCGTGTTCTAAGGTCTAGTAACCTTCCAACATATTTCTTTAAAAAGCTCAGCAGTGGTCCAGCTATTCAGTGTACCAAGGGGCTAAAAAGATTTGTTATTTAGGATTCTATGACCTATAATTCATAAGGATTTGTCTTTTTACTATTTATTGGGTATTTATTAAAATGTACATTCAGCACATGCATACACAAATTTCCAAAACAACCCCATGTTTCTTTTAAATCTTTAGTAAGCTATACCTTCATTTGATTGCCCAAACAACTCTGCTTTCATTTTCCTGAACAGAAATATTAATATTAGTATTGATCAAGAGAGGACTTGTATGGAATTTCAGTTGTTTTGGTTCCCAAGTGTTTTCATTTTGGGGGCATTTTTTTTGCTTACCAAAAAATAGAAAGTACTGCCATTGACTCTTTTAGCTGTGTAGTTGGGAATACGAGATGTGTTTCAAAGCATCTGTACAGTAGAATATCAATTAAATTACTGGAAATAATTGAAATGCTAGAAAAAAAACACCCTTCTTCTTGTTTACAAAAATGCATAGAACTGGTCAATATCTTGGCTCAGTTAGAATATAAATAAAAATAAATCTTTGCCATTTATAATATTTTCCATTTCAAGGTCTCTGTCAGAGGAGATTCCCATTCATGTTCTGAGAGAGCTTTTAAAGAGTAGTTTCTTGCCTGTTCAAAGGTCTGATCTTTTTATTTTATATGGTTTTTCTTTGCTTGCATATCACCATTCCAAGAGGTGGGACTTGTGCCCAGGTAGGAACTGCAGTACACTAACTCTTAGCCACCTTTAATAATCACCCTTAAATATTATTGTTCTATAAGAAATGATAAGTAGGATTATTTCAGAGAGGTCTTTAGACACTTCCATCAACTGATGCTAAGTGAAATGAGTAGAATAAAGAGATCATTATATATGGCAACAACAAGACTATAAAAAGATCGATTCTTATGGACGTGTCTCTCTTCAACAATGAAATGATTCAGGCCAGTTCCAGTGATCTTGTGATGAAGAGAGCCATCTACACCCAGAGAGAGGACTTGGGAACTGAATGTGGATCACAACATAGAATTTTCACTCTTTTTGTTGTTGTTTGTTTACATTTTATTTTTTTCTCATTTTTATCTTTTTTGTTTGATTTTTTTTGTGCAGCAAGATAATTGTATACATATGAATACATATATTAGATTTAACATATATTTTTACCATGTTTAACATATATTGGATTACTTGCTATCTAGGGGAGGGTTGAGGAAAAGGGGGGAATTGGAACTCACAGTTTTGCAATGGTCAATGTTGAAAAATTATCCATATCCATATCTTTTGAAAATTAAAAAGCTTTTAAAAAATCACCCTCATGGACCTGTATGTGCAAGAATGTTTGTAGCAGCCCTCTTTGTAGTGGCCAGAAACTGGAAACTGAGTGGATGCCCATCAATTGGAGAATGGCTGAATAAATTGTGGTTTTGAATATTATGGAATATTACTGTTCTGTAAGAAACAAACAACAGGATGATTTCAGAGAGGCCTGGAGAGACTTACAGGAACTGATGCTGAATGAAATGAGCAGGACCAGGAGATCATTATAAACTTCAATAACAATACTATATGATGATCAGTTCTGATGGATATGGCCCTCTTCAACAATGAGATGAACCAAGAGCAATAATGAACTGAACCAGCTACACCCAGGGAAAGAACTCTGGGAGATGACTATGAACCACTACATAGAATTCCCAATCACTCTATTTTTGCCCGCCTGCATTTTTGATTTCCTTCACTGGCTAATAGTACACTATTTCAAATTCCAACTCTTTTTATATAGCAAATTAACTGTTTGGACATGTATACATATATTGTATTTAACTTAAACTTTAGCCTATTTAACATGTATTGGTCAACCTGCCATCTGAGGGAAGGGGTGGGGGGAAGGAGGGAAAAAGTTGGAACAAAAGGATTTGCAACTGTCAATGCTGAAAAACTTCCTATGCATATATCTTGTAAATAAAAAGCTATTATATAATTTTTTTAAATCACCCTTACAGGAAACCCAACAGCCCCAACATTCCATATGCTATAAAACATTCTAAGGCATGAGATTGGTGGTTCCAAAGAAACATTATCATAAGAACTATAAAGGTGATTTTTAAAAGTATTTTAATGGATTTTTAGTCCATGGTAAGTCATTGGCCTTAGTGACATCATAGTCTGGAAATATTAGTTCTTTCTCTCATGAGGCTTTGGGAATTAATACTTAGGTTTTCTTTTTGTTGAAAAATATATATATTCATTATCAATAGCAATCATGTCAATGATAGTCTTTATCAAAGAAGGATCTTTGCAGAACTGCATTTGTTTCATCATGGTGGTATATTACCTTGTCTGAGGAATTTTTAGCTAGAAAAAAAAATTACCAGTACTGTTACAAAATAGTTTTGGCTTTGTGGTGAAATATATGACCTTTTTTGAGCTTCACAAGGGTATATAACATGAAATAAATTGAAATAAATGATTGATGTCAACGAGAAATTCAAAATGTGCCTTGGGTTTTTTTTTTTTTTTTTCTAGGACTGGAATATGTTTTGGCTGACTGAAAATGCAGTTAAAGAAATCTTTGAAATGTAAAACATTTTGAGTTTTCAGCACCCTCACAGTTATGGCATATGGAAAATTGGAGAACACTCAATTTCTGACCTTTGGTGTTTTCACCTGGATATCTGTATCCCTTCTTCTAGAAGCTCTCCTCTGTCTCTCCTCCTTTTATCCTTTCCATGGTTCCTTCAAGACCAGGCTTTGTCCTTTTCTAAAATCCCATTTCTTTAGACAATTTTCCTCATTAGCCTAAGGAAGTCTCCCATTTTCTTTGTTCTAGTCTTTCCCCAAAATGACATTATAATTTTTAAAACCTCACCAGCTCAAGATTCTAGAGTGTGTAATTCCATTAATTTCAAATACTCTAAATTCCAAGTCAGAGATTTAAACAATGATTATGGCTTTGCAATCTATTGTTACATTCAAAAGGGAAACTTAATGCCATTCTGGGAAATTCTCTATTTTAAGCTCTAGTCTACCAGCTATTTGCCTGGTACCTTGTAAGCCCAGATATTAAATTTTCTAAGGATCTTCACAGAGAGGAGAAGCTCATATCTAAAGGAGCACCATTCTAAGATATGGTTGGGTTTATTTTATTGAGCTGCTTTTATTCTTTATTTTAACAATGCACTGATTTCCAAACAGATTACCTATACCATGTTGTATTAATACCCGAAATACTGTATATTGATTATCATAAATATAACTATCAATAGCTATTTTTATCAATAAAGCAATTGCAAAGAATTGCATTGCTTTCATGAACATATGTGGGGTATGTAGTATTGTTGGGATAAACCTGCTTCTATATGCTAAAAAAATTCCAAGATATGAGATTCCAAAGAAACACCATTATAAGAATTATAAAGTTGATTTTTAAAAGTCTTTTAATGGATTTTTATTTCATGTTACCAATGCCTTAGAGACATCATCGTTTAGAAATATTAGCTATTTATCTCATGAGGCTTTGGGAATTAATACCTAGGTTTTCTTTTTGTTGAAAAAATATCTATATTCATTATCAATAGCAATCATGTCAATGATAGTCTTTATAAAAAAAGGATTTTTGTGAAATAGCATTTGTTTTGTCATGCTATTTATGCATGCATAAAATTGATTGCCTTTTTAGCTTAACTCTATGGTTAAGGATATAAGATTTTTAAATTTTCTATCACCAATGTATACAGAAATGTTAGTTAGAACTTATGCTTGCTCACATCACAGAAATATACCTTTGTCTTTTTTAAAAATAAATTACCTACAACAGGTCAATATTTAGGCCAACTTATATATGAGAATAAAATTTTACTATTTATGACATTTTTTATTCTAAGGTTCATTCATGCTCAATGATTTCTGTTCTCAGAAATTGCCTAGAAATCAAATATGGTGATTTTCGGACACAGCAAGATTTATTATTTCCTAAAATCTTCCTGTTTCTGAGAATTCCTATTTTCAGTCCCTTAACATCTTTTATTTTCTCTCTTCTAGTCTCTCATAACATGTATTAATACATCATGGATTCTCCAGTAAAATCAAGCTCCATTTTCTAGATTTAAAATTGTCATGAAGCCAACACAGCCTTGCTTCCAGTGACCTCCATGATCACATATTCTGACTTCACTTAACTTCTGTTTGTGACAAAAAGACCTACCCAAAGTGACTACCAGAGATCGCTCATAGAAAGTAGAATTATTTATTAGAATCTCGAGATGCAGACTCCATCCTGGTCTATGAGCCAAATTCACAGCAGGAGAGAACCACTCTCTTGAAAATGTTCACAGCTTTTATACATTTCAAACAAAGAACCTCCAAAATCCCACCCTCTATATGGTATGATTGGTCACATAACCTTTATCTCCCTATTTGGTCAGTGGAATGCAGTAGACAAGGAGATATACAGCTTTGGCCACTTAAACCCCTCTTGGAATAATGGAATGCAGTCCAGGCCTTATCTAAAAATCACATGACTGGGGTCTATAGGCTTGATCTACTTTAGCTAACAGTCTCTGATCAATATGTGCTTAATGTGTAAGTTCTTCACCTTTCCACACATTTCAAAGAGGAAGGATTTAGCTCCTAACTTAGAAATTCTGTATTTCTACTCTCAACTTCTAATATTCCCACCTGAAAAGTACCTAGAGGCCTAAACTTTTAGTGTTCTAGGGACATTCAAGACGTGACATTTTTGGTTCTAAAGTCACATCATGAAAACTTGTATCAGGTTATGATTTATATTTTTTATTATTTTAATTCTTATTATAATATACATACATTATTACAATATACAAAATAGATAATGATATGTTGATTTCAAAACAAGTCTTTCCCTAATAAACTCTCTATACTAAACACTTTAGCCAAAAAATTAACAATAATCTCATCAACTCTTTTTTATTGTTTTTAGATTTTGCTTTTTTGTTGTTATTGTTTGCTATTTTTTCTTAAACATAATTGCTGTTCAATGTTATTATATTAGAATAAATTAGTGAACTCCTAAGAAAAAATATACCTTCCTCTTATTTTTAAAAATAAATTTAAGTTTAAATCAAGCCCACTCAATATATACATGAAAATAAATCCATGTGAGTTGTGAGATTTTCAGTCTAAGACTCATTCCCCAGCAGATGATGTCTGTTCTCTGAAAACTCCCACCTATAGCATATAGGGGTTTAGAATACACTGTAAAGATCTGATATTTTCTGCTCTATGATTTTCTTTTGTTGTTACTATGGGTACTGCTAGTTCTCGCATTTTCATCTCCATGGCAACTCCAGGTCTGACATTGTGGGCTCAAATCCTCTTGTTTCTGAAAATTTTCATTTCCAGACCCTTTACCTATTTCCTCTCTCATCTCTAGATCCTCACAATTCTAACCTTTCACCCCGATCCTGTTGATCCTGAATTCCAAATTTCCTTTCAACTCATGCATTTTATGTTTCAGTAGCCATCCCACACCTAACCTTGCTCTGGGCATTAAACTCAAAACCTTAACATTCAGGATCAGGATTTATCTTCTTGATAGTTAATTCTATATTATAAATTCCCAGGACCCTGCAGCCCCAATATTCAGTATTCTAAAGGGTTACCAAGATTCTTAGGCCATATCCTGCTAAAATCTATTAGGGTTTTGCTTTTTATCTTTTTATTGAATAATTAACACTCTTAGCTACATACAAATTTTTCAATATTTATCCATATCTCTTCTAAGTCCTTAGCATAGAATAATTTCACGTTAATGCTCAAACTCCTCATTTATTTTTCTTAACAATAATATCAATAGCATCTTTGACCAAAAAAGGACCTAGGGTCATAATATCTATTTGGATACCCAATTATTTTCAATTTGAGGACATTTTTTGGCTTGCTAAAAAATAGACAGTATTTTCTTCAAACTTTTATCTTGTAGTTATGAATAGGTGATTTGTTTCAAATTATCTCTATGGCAGAACATTAATTAAATTGCTGGGAAAAATTGAGATGATAGACAAAAATCTCCCTCTCCCTGGTTTTTGAAATTACCTAGAATTTGTCAATATTTTGCCTCACTTAAAATATGTATGAAAATAAATCTTTGCCCTTTGTGATATTTTCCATTCTAAGGCTTTTGCAAAAGCAGATTCTGATTCATGTTTTCAAAGAGGTCACGTCACAGAAATATACCTTTGTCTTTTTTAAAAATAAGTTACCTACAACAGGTAGGTGTCCTGCTGTGGGAATTGACACTCCAGCCATTCGGTGTGCTAAGGACATTCAAGGCATGACATGTATGATCCCAAAGAAATGCCTTCATATGATCTAAAAAGTTGATTTTTAAAAGTTTTTAGGGGCAGCTAGATAGTACAGTGAATAGAGCACCAGCCCTGAAGTCAGGAGGACCTCAGTTCAAATCTGACCCCAGACACTTAACACTTTCTAGTTGTGTGACCCTGGGCAAGTCACTTAACCCCAATTGCCTCAGCAAAAAAAAGTTTAAAAGTTTTTAATGTATTTTTATTATAGTGCACCTATTAGCTTAAAGATATCATGATCTGGAAGCATTAATTCTGTCTCCAATAAGGCTTTGAAAATTGACACAGATTTTTTTTTTCAAAAATATTCTATGTTCATTATCAAAAAAATCATATAGATGGCAGGCTTTAATCAATGGAATTGCAGGTTTTGTGGTACATGTATATTACCTTGTCTGGGCATTGTTTTTAGCTAGCTAAATTTTGTTTACTTTATTTTTTTACTTACTTTCTTATTTTTCTTACTTTCATGAAACCATCTTAGTGAAGTATTGGAAGATGCCAAAAAAAAATTTGAGCTACAGAAGGTTTAATATAAAGTAAATTAAATGATTGAGCTCGTTTAGAAATTTGAAATTCTTCAACACTCCAGTCCTGATCTTTTGGGTACTCTCCTGAATCAGATATCCCTTTTTCTAAAGTCCCTCCTGAATCTCTCATTCTCTTCTCCAAAGCTTCTCCTATACCTAACAGGGTCTGTTTTAAAATCCCATTTCTTCAGACAATTTTCCTCATCTTTGAACTGACATTCCAGTTTCTTCAGCCTCATCCAGCTCAGAATGCTAGACTGCGTATTTCTATCAAACTCAGATATTTTAGATTTGAAGTCAAAGAACTGTTCCAGAATTCTGCTTCACAATCCATTCCTAATTATTCTGTTCAGAAGTGGAACTTACTTTCATACTGGGAAATTCTGTCTTTCAAGTTCTAGTGAAGCCACCCTGGCAGTTTTAATGGTACCAAGAATCCTGGATTCGTTTTTCTAGGGACTTTCACAGTATTGGAATTCTCATATCTAAAGGATCACTTTCCTAAGATCTGTGCTTTTGTGGTTTTTTGTTTTGTTTTGTTTTTGCTTACATTTCTTTTATTGTTTTATTTTAACAGCACACTTGAATTACATACCTTATACTGATTTCCAAACAGGAGTCTTCTCTCTTTATATGTAACACCATGTTGTAGGGCCACAAATTATTGAATATCCATTCACATAAACACTACTATTGATAATTTTATAAATGAAGCAATTAAAAAGTATTGCATTTTTTTTCTGTACAGATATTTGGGGATTGCAGTGTTGTTTTGGGTGACCATAAAATTTTGTTATTCTCAGCATACCCTTAAGTGTCTTTGGCTAAGTATGTCAGATTTTTTTTCTTTTTTTCATCTCCAATATATCCTAAAATTTGAATTCGAATTTATGGTTGAGCTCATAAGAACAGTATACCTTTTTCTTTTTTAATGACTTACAATAGGTCAATATTTGAGTCAACTAAGAATATATCTGATAATATATCCTTGCTATTTATGACATTTTCCATTCTAAGGCCCACTCATAACCAATCATTTCTGTTCTTGAAGATAGCCTAGCAATCAAACATGGTGATTTTCAAGACATTCCAAGATTTATTATGTTCCCAAATCCTTCTGTTTCTGAGAATTTCCGTTCTCAGTCTCTGAACATCGTTTACTCTCCCTCTTCTAGTCCTTCTCAACATTATTGGTTCTTCAGCCAAATCAAGTTCCAGCTTCTGGATGTAAAATTTCTATAAATTCCAGTGACTTCCATGATCACATATTCTGACTGCACTTTCCCATCCACATTGGTACATTCAGAGGCAGGACTTGATTCCTGGTTCTGACATTTTGTATCTCTACTCTCATTTACTTTCAACATTCTCACATGAATAGTGTTTAAAAGCCTGGATCTTTAGGACCCAACATTTACGGTCATATCATGTTAAATTGTTCAAGTTGTTATTATTTTTTTTTTACTAATCTTATTGTTATTACAAAGTACACGTATCCTACCAATATGATCATCTGAAAATAGAAATTGTTTCCCTAATAAACTCTCTATACAGAATACTTTGTCTTTTTGCCCAATACTACTGAATATAAGAATATTCGGTTACAAAACAATGAAGTACATGGAAAAATGAATTTGTTTTGTTGTGCAGGTGTTGTGGGTTTCAGGGATTTTTTTTATCTAACCAAAGAATTGACAGTAATCTCACCAAACTCTTTTGGTAGTATGGTTGACGATAAAAGGTTTTTTGTGTTTTTGTTTTCGGGGAGGGGAGCTGTGTGTTTTTCTTATTCATCACTGGTACTTAATGAAGATTATATGAAAATAAATCATTTCCTTAGGGAAAAAACTACATTTTTAAAAATTCTTTAAAAATAACCCTTCTACTTACAGCATATAGAAGTTTGAAATATGCTGCAAGATTTAACTTTTTCTGCACTGAGTTCCTTTGTTCTGATATATTTCATTTGATGAATGTTGCTAACTCTCAAATTTTCATCTCCAGGGCAATTTCAAGGCTTTACACTGTGTGTTCAGATCCTCCTGTTTCCAAAAATGTCTATTCCCATATACACTGTATATCTCTGACTCTTTTCTTCTCTGGACCATCACAATTCTGATCTTTTACTTTCTACAGCTTTATTAAGTTCATGATTCTGAAGTCCAAAATTCCTTGAAGCTCATACAGTTTATGTTTTATGAGCCAACCCCATCTAATCCTCATTTCATGCTTTTCACTCAAAATCTGGATGTTCAAAGACAGGACTTATCCTTTAACTGAGAAGCACTTATTTAAAGGTCCAGGACCCCTTCAACATTTGTCCTTGAAAGGTCTCAGAAACAGCTCTAGTATTCAATTTTCCAAAGGACTACCAAGAGTTGATAATTTAGAATCCAAGGCCAACCCTTCCTATTGTCTATAAACGATTTTTATTTTTATTTTTTTAGTGAATAATCGTTAAAATGCACATACATCTTGCCTACATACAAATTTTCAAAACTTATTCATGTCTCTTAGTTCTTAGAATGCTACACTTCATTTTGTTGCTCAAACATACTCTGCCTTCTTTTACCTTAATAGTAACATTAATAGCGCTCTTGACCAAAGGAGGACCTATAAGAGGTCCTTCAATTGTTTTCAGTTTGGGGGAGAAGTTTTTCTTTTTTGGCTTGCTAAAAATAAAAAGTACTTTCACTAGACTTTTTTTAGTTATACTGTGAATATATGCCTTGGCATATTCCTATGGCAGAATATCAATTAAATTGCTGGAAATGATTGAAATGCAAAATAAAATCTTCCTCATTGTTCTTTAAAATCCATAGAACTTGACAACATTTTTGGCTCACTTAGAATATATGTGAAAATAAATCTTTGTGATTTATGATCGTTTTCATTGTAAGATCTCTACCAGAGCAGATTCTGATTCATAGTCTGAATTTCCAGATATCATCTAGGGAATTTTGCAGGATCAATTCAAAGGACCAATCTTTTGTGTTCTAAAGGTTTTGCTTTCTTCTCCTAAGTTCTAATAAGTTCTCTTTACTGAACTCCTAGATTTTTTGTGAAAAATCTTTAAATATTCATTTTTATTAATAGTAATAGAAATAGAAATCTTTATTAAAGAAAAAAATACATGGAATTGCATTTGTTTTAGAGTGTAGGTGTTGTGGTTTTGAGGGGTTTATTTAGGTAACAGAAATTTTTCAGTAATCTCACCACATCATTTTGGCAGCATGTTTGAAGATAGGAGGTTTGACATCAACTGATTAAAAATATTCTATTTATTTTTTATTAATAGTAATATAAACAGTAAAGAAATGTATTAAACTGTTTTGGTTTTGGTGTGCTTGTGTTGTGGTTTTAAGAAGAGGAGAGCTTTCCAAATGAAAATATTAACAATAATGTCACCAAATTTTTTTTGTATTGTAGTTGCCAATAGAAGGGTTTGGGTTTTTAATTTCTTTGTTTTCCTTGTACATCACTGATAACCAAGAAAATCATCGGATGATTGAATTAGGAAATCAATCAATGATTTCCTTAAAATATGTACATTTTTATTTTTAAAATTAGTTTTAAATGGTCAATTTTTGAGCCCACTCAGTATATACATAATAATAAATCTTTGCCACTTGTGTGACTTTGTACTCTAAGTTCCCTTCTCCAGTAGATGAATTGTAAGCTTATACAGTTCTATGACATATACCCATTTTTATTTTTCTTAGATAATTATTACAGTGTACATTGATCTTACCTACATGCAAATTTCAAAAATTTACTCATGGCTTCTGTTACTTTTGATGTTACCCCTTGATGTTTTCATTCAATCATACTCTAATTCATCTTCTTTTTTTAAGTATTTTATTTATTTTCCAGTTACATGTAAGAACAATTTTTAACATTTGTTTTTTAAAATTTTGATTTCCAAATTCTTTCCATCCTTTCCTCCCCTCCCCCTTCACTGAGAAGGCAAGCTATTTTATATAGGTTATACTTGTGCCATAATACAAAACATATTTCCATATTAGTCATTTTGTGAAACAGAACACAGACCAAAACAACAACAACAACAATAACAACAATAAACAAACCAAGAAAAACAAAGAAACATTTTTAAAGTATGCCTCGATATGTGTTCATACTTCATCAGTTCTTTCTCTGGAGGTGGATAGCATTTCCCATCAAAAGTCCTTTGGAATTGTCTTGGATCATTGCATTGCGAAGAGTAGGTAAGTCATTCACAATTCATCAATAGCAATAGTGCTATTACTGTGTACAGTGTTCTCTTGGTTCACTTCACTTTGCATCAATAAGTTCATGAAAGTTCTTTTTTTTCTGAAAAAGTCCTCCTTGTCATTTTTTAGAACAACAGTATGTCATCACAATCATATACCACAAATTGTTCAGTCATTCCCCAATTGATGGGCATCTCCTTAATTTCCAATTCTTTGCCACTGAATTCATGGCTGCCCTAAATATTTTTGTACATATTAGTCTCTTTCCTTTTTTTAATCTTTTTGAAATACACACTTAGTAGTGGCAGTGATAAGTCAACGGGTATGCAGTCTCTTATAGCCCTTTGGGTATAGTTGCAAAATTCTCCTTAAATTGTTTGGGACAACAAGTCTACCAATGGTGCATTAGTATTCCAGTTTCCCACATTCCCTTCAACATTTGTCATTTATTTTTATGTCACATTAGTCAAACTAATACATGTGAGGTGGTATCATATTTGTTTTTACTTCTTTTTCTTTCAATAAAGATTTTAGAGCATTAATTTCTTGACCTAAAAACTACCTGTTCATACCCTTTGACCATTTATCAACTGAGCAACAGCTTGTACTCTTATAAATTTGATTCCGTTTCCTCTATTTGAGAAATGAGGCCTTTATCAGAAAAATTTGCAGTAAAAATGTTTCCACAACGATTATTAGCATGTATTTTCTTCCATCCAATTACCCTGTCCCTCAGCTAAAGTGTTTTATTTCTGACCACTACCTCCCTGAATCTGCCCTATCCTGCCCTCCCTTCCTTCTTTTCTCCCTGCCCCTCCTACTTCCATATAGGATAATATAAATTTCTATACCCAACTGAAGATGTATTTTATTCCCTCTTTGAGCCAAATCTAATCAGAGTAAAATTCAAACATTTTCTGCTACCTACCCTCATGTTCCCCTCCACTGGGAATAGCTCTTACCTACCACTATTATGAGTTTCTTTTTATTGTTTACTCATCTAAGTCATATTTTGACTTTATGTTGAAGTTGGGCTTTGCTCTTGGGGTAAAGTGCCCTAAGCTTCAGATTTTTCTACTGCTATTTTCAGAACTTCAGAACTAACTCTATGAGTCTTTAAGTTTCAACTCTTCCAAGATGGTTAAGGAAATGTGCAGTCACTGCTCTCCTAGCCTGTAAGGGACCAAAATCAGTCTTCTGGACTCTTTGCAACTGTGACCAGCATCCCTATGCCCCTGCAGCCAATTGCTCATGTGCTAATGCTCTTCTTTGCCCTGTGACTGAAACCCAGAACCATTTATGGACAAGGCAACAAAGTCCTGACCTCCAGTGCCAACAAATAGTTCCCTATAATCCCTTTCTGACTAGTTGTCAAAAAAATCCCCTTACTGTCTAGGCAGAGAGCTTCAGCATGAATTTATGCAGTCATCCCAAGGCCTGTGTGGCTTGCCTTGGCATGGTCTGCCCTGGACTGGGCTGCACTCTCATTCCAGTGAGATTGACTTTTACAGATGATCTTCTAAGTTCACACTGGCTAGAAAATCGGTCGTACTCCTCAGTCCTTTTGTTAGTTCAGCCGCTCCAGAATTCCTTTTGAGGCATTAATTGTTTAGAGGGTATTTATGAGATGGAGAGAGTCCCTGCCTTTGCTCAGCCACCTTGGCTCTGCCCACCCCCTGCATTTATTTTAATTAATAGTGTTATTATTGTACTGGCAAGCAGTACTGTCACTATAATCCTTCACCTATGAAGCTGAAAATGGGCATTTCAAAGTTTCAAAGCAGCTCTACTGCAGAATGTAAATTAAATTAAAAGGGCTGGTTTCTGAGGCAAAATGCCTCCATGTATTTTAAATTCCCTAGACCTAGCCAATATTTAGAATATATATGAAAATAAATTTTTGCCTCTTATAATTATTTTCCATACTAAGGCTTTACCAGGTCAGGTTCTGATTCATGGTCTTAGAGAGCTCCCATTTATCATAAAGAATTATCTGTAGTCCATTCAAAGGGCTTATCTTTTGTATTCTAAGGTTTTTATTTTTGCTCTCATATTCCCAAATTTCAGAAATTCAGAAGTGGGATTTAATCCTATCTAGGAAAATTTGGCTAACTCTCAGCCACCTCCCAACATTTACCTTTGAATGGAACCTATTAGCCCAGACTGTCAGAGTACTAAGAAAATTCCAAGACATGACATTTTGGGTTCCAAAGAACCATCCTATGATGAACTATGATTGATTATAAAATTTATTTTTTAAAAGTTTTTTAAATATATTTTCATAACGGTGCACTTAATAACTTACAGAAATCATGAACTAGAAACATTAATTCTGTCTCTTATGAAGCTTTGGGAATTGACATCTTGGGTTTTTGTGTTCAAAAATACTGCACATTCATTATCTTCACTAATCATATAAATGGTTGTCTTTATCAAAGAAGTGTTGGTACATGATCTCATCTGGGGATTTTTTTAATTAGTCAAAATCATCAGTACTTTCACCAAACCTTTTTTGGCTGTGTGGTGGAAGATTTTTTTTTTGAGCTTCAGGGAAGTTTAAAATAAATTAAATTGAAGTAAATGATTACTCCTATACAGAAATTCTAATTTCTCCTCATTCTTTGTTTACCTAGAACAGGAAAATATTTTTGCCCACCAGAATATATTTAAATTAATCATTAAAATTTGTGCCATTTTGCATTTGAAGGCAGATGAGTTAGGTTCTCAAAGTCCTCACCACTATGGAATATGGAAAATTTCAGGACACACTAGTCCTAACTTCTTTTATTCTCTCCTGGATCAGAAATTCATTCTTCTGAAGTCTCTCCTCAATCTCATTTTCTTCTCCATAGGTCCTCTTGGAGCTGATATTGTCCTAAAATTCTATTTCTTCATTTTCCCTAATCAGCTTTTGAATATCTCCCACTCTCTCTGTTCTAATCAGTCCCCAAACTGACCTTTCTCTTTCTACAACCTCATTCAGTTAAGGATTCTGTATTCAGATATTCTATGCTATTTGTTTAAGATTTTGGTTTCATATTCCTTAAATTCCAAATTGTTCTTTTCAAAGGTGGGACTTACTACCATGCTTGGAAATTCTGTATTCTAAGTTCTAGCTAAACACTAGCTTGCCTCCTTCAACAATACCTGGAAACTCAGACACTCAGTGTTCTAAGGGCCTTCACACAAATGGCATTCTGTTATCTAAAGGAACACACATCTAAGATCTATAATTTTTTTTTACTAAAGTTTATTTTATATTTTAACTACACACTTGAATCTCATCTATATATTGATTTCCAAACATGAGACATCTCCACTTATAATTTCTTATCACTTAACAAGTTTTAATGACCAAAAATACTCAATATTCATTATCACTAATACTACTACCAATAGCTATCTTCATTAATGAAGTAAATGCATAGAATTGCATTGGTTTTCATGTACAGATTTTTGGGCTTTTTGGCATTTTTTTTCCAGTGGCCAACAAATAAAACACTATTTTCACTATACCCTTAAGGCTATGTGGTTAAGGATGTGAGATTTTTTTAATCACCAATGCATACTAAAAAAAATTAACATTTTAATTTACTATTTATTTTTAATATTCTTTTCTTTGTTTATTTTTAAGTTCCAAATTATCTCCCTCCCTCCCACACCCTCCCACACCCACCAATGACACAAGCAAAAACAGTATCAACTATACATGTGAAATCACACTAAACATATTTCCATATTAGCCATATTTACATTAAAAAGCAAGAAAAAATAAGGGAAATGACAAAATTATACTTCAATTTGTACTCAAGAATTCATCAATTCTCTCTGTGGACATGGATAGCATTTTTTCTTCATGAGTCCTTTGGAATTGCCTTGATTGTTGTATTGATCACAGTAGACAAATCTTTCACAGTTGATTACCATTACAACATTGCGGGTATTATGTTACAATGATCTCCTCATTTTTACTTCATTTAATATCAGTTCATATAGTTTTTGTCATGTTTTCTTTTTTTTCTGAAACCACTCCCTTTGTTATTTCTTATAGCAAAACAATTATATGCCACAACTCTGTTCAGCCATTCTTTAACTGATGTGCATCTCCTTGATTTCCAGTACTTTGCCA
This sequence comes from Sarcophilus harrisii, assembly GCF_902635505.1. Classification (NCBI taxonomy): domain Eukaryota; kingdom Metazoa; phylum Chordata; class Mammalia; order Dasyuromorphia; family Dasyuridae; genus Sarcophilus; species Sarcophilus harrisii. The sequence continues at coordinate 11,580,638 of NC_045432.1, forward strand.
CCACAAAAAAGAGCTGCTATCAGTAATTTTCCACTTCCTTTTCTCTTTGGGATACAGACCCATTAATGGTTTTGTTGGATCAAGGAGTATGAACAGATTTTTAGTCTTTTGAACCTAGTTTCCAGTTGTTCTCGAGAATGCTTCACTATGCCACCAAATTTTATTAATGTACCTATTTTTTCCTCATTCCCTTCAGCATTTGTCAGTTCTAATAGGTATGAGGTGGTAGTTCAGTTGTGTTATTTTGCAATTTTCTAATCAATAATGATTTAGGGAATTTTTTTCATAAGACTAGAGATAGCTTTGATTTCTTCTTCTGAAAACTGCCCATTCATATCCTTTGACCATTTACCAATTGAGAAATGGCTCTTATTTTCACAAACTTGACTCAGTTCTATATTCAGTATATATGTGAGAATGAGTCTTTAATGAGGTCTGTTTTTTTCTGCTTTGTCTGAGATCATGATTGCTAGCCCTGCTTTTTTATTTCAGCTGAAGTATAACAGATTTTGCTTCACCTTTTATTTTAATACTCTGTGTGTGTGTGTGTGTGTGTGTGTGTGTGTGTTTTAAATGTCTCTTGAAACAATATAGTGTTGGATTCTGGTTTCTAATCAATTCTGCTATCTGCTCCCATTTTACTGGTAACCTCATCACATTCATATTTGGTTATGATTACCAATTGTGTTTTTTTCTTCATTCCATTTTCTTCTGTTTCTTCTCCCTCATTTCATCTTTTTCTTCCTCAATAGTCTTTTTTGCTGCTAAACAGTGTCTTCCTTAATTTGTCCTCCCTTTCATCTTCCCTCCTTTCTAATATTCCCTTCTATTCCTATTCCCCTATTAAGTTACATTTCTATATACAACTATTTGTATATATATTCTTCTTTCCTGTTTGAAGAAATTCAGAAGTAAGTGAGATTCAAACACTGTCTGACCTCCCCTCGTTTTCCTGTCCATTGTAAAAGTTTTTTTCTTGTGCAACTCTTGAGAAAAATTTCCCCCATTAAATCTCTCCCTCCCCCCCACCCTGCTTTTTCTTGCTCCTTAATTTTTGGAGATCATTCTAACATAATTGACTCATGCCCTCTGTCTATGTAAACTTAAAAAAACTGTCTTAATAATGATGAAAATTCTTAAAAGTTACATATAGGAATGTTAGCAGTTTACTGGATTGAGTCCCTTATGATTACTTTTTCATGTATACTCTTCTGTACCTCCTTGGGTCTTCTCTTTGAATGTCAAATTTTCTATTAAGATCTGGTCTTTTCATCAGGAATGCTTGGAAGTCTTCTATTTCATTAAACGACCATTTTTTCCCTTGAATGATTACACTCAGTACTGCTGGGTAGGTTATTCTTGGTTGGAATCCCAGATCCTTTGCCTTCCGGAATATTATATTCCAAGCCCTACGTTCCTTTAATGTGGAAGATACTAAGTCTTGGGTGATCCTGACTGTGACTCCACGATATTTGAACTGCTTCTTTCTGGCTGCTAGAAGTATTCTCTCTTTGAGCTGGTTATTTTGCAATTTGGCTATAATATCCCTGGGAGTTTTGATTTTGGGATCTCTTTCAGGAGGTGATCGATGGATTCTTTCAATTTCTATTTTACCATCTGGATCTAAGACACCAGGGCAGTTTTCTCTGATAATTTCTTGCAACATGACTTCTAGGCTCTTTCTTTGATCATGGCTTTCAGGTAGTCCAATAATTCTTAAATTTTCTCTCCTTGATCTATTTTCCAGGTCAGTTGTTTTTCTGATGAGATATTTCACATTTTGTTCTATTTTTTCACTCTTTTGTCTTTGTTTCATTGTTTCTTGATGCCTCATGGAGTCATTAGCTTCTACTTGCACCATTCTAATTTTTAGGGACCTATTTTCTTCAGTGAGATGTTGTACCTCCTTTTCCATTTGTCCAATTCTGCTTTTTAAGAAATTCTTTTCATCAGTGAATTTTCGTACATCCTTTTCCATTATGCCAATTTTGATTTTTAAGGAGTTCTTCTCTTCAGTGGATTTTTGTGCCTCTTTTACCATCTGACCTAATTTGTTTTTTAAGGTGCTATTTTCTTCAGTATTCTTTTGTGCCTCTCTTACCAAACTGCTAACTTTCTTTTCATAATTTTCTTGCATCACTCTCATTTCTTTCCCCATTTTTTCCTCTACTACTCTTACCTCCTTTTTCAACTCATCCATAAAATCTTGGTCAAGATGGGACCAGTTAGCATTTTTCTTTGACCCTTTTTTTGAAGCAGATTTCATATTGTAGTCTTCGTCTCCCTTTCTGTCGTGGTCTTCCCTTCCAACGAAAGAACTTCTTATGGTGAAGCTCTTTTTCTGTTTGCTCATTCCCCTATCCTATCTCTTGTCTTTGAACTTTCTGCCCCAGTGGAGAAGTACTTTGCCAAGATTCAAGCTATTTTCACACTACTGTTTTTAGACCTAGTTCTGGGGATCTGCAATTTTTTGATATTTGCAAGGTGAAGTGATCCTGGGAGAATTGTGCTCACTTGTTCTCCTGGTCTATATTCTGATCTTTGTCCACGAAGCACCGTGGTCCCCTGCAAACACAAGAATTAGCACTCCTGTTTGCTTTGAAACTGTGACTAGGGTCTTTGCTCCCTTGTAACCAACTACCAAGGCTCCTTTCCACCCTGGAATTGTAGGCCAGAACAGACTAAATAATAGAGTTACCAGTTAGCTTCAGCTATATCCTGTAAAAAGTCCTCTGTAATCTCTGTCTGACCAATTGTTCAAACCCTTATCGTCTTTGGGCTAAGAGCCCCTGAAGCTATTGCAGTATACACTGTTACTATCACCACCTGTGAGGGGGTGAGACTTCAAACAAACCTTCACCTGTGAGTCACAAACTTCTGCTGATCACTTAAGTTTTCTTGGTCCTGAAAAATGTCTCACTCCAATCTTTTGTTGGCTCTGCTGCTCCAAAATTTGATTTGAGGCTTTACTTTAACGTTGCTTGGAGGGGAATGTTGAGAGACAGTTGGGTGGCTGCCCCTAATCCGCCATCTTGGGTCCATCCATACTAAAAGGTAAATTGAAATATATGATTGAATTCATAAGAAAATTCTACCTTCTCGTTTTTTAAATGATCTACAACAGGTCTATATTTGGGTCAACTAAGAATATGTATGAGAATGAATCCTTGCAATTTATGAAATATTCTATTTAAAGGCATATTCAACATTACATTCTCAGAGAATTCTTAGCAATCAAATAATGATGATGTTCAGGACATTCTAAGATATGACTTGAAGTTCTCAAGACATTTCTGTTTTGATATGCCTTATTCCTGTACTCTCTTCTGTGTTTGTTTTTTTTACCACCATGTGATGTGTTAAAATCTTCCTATTTCTGACAATTTACATTCTCAGCCTCTAAATATATTCCACTATCTCTGATCTAGTCCCTTCCAAGACTGGCATTATACATTATACAGGTGAATCCCACTCAGGATTCTGGATTCCAATTTTCCATCAGGCCCACACAGTCTTGGTTATAAGTGGCTTCCTTGAGCAAATATTCTGACTTCATTTTAACACTACAAATTGATCCATTCAGAGATATAACAACTACATTCTGTGTGTAAGTTCTCAGGTACTTTCAACACTTCTATAGGAATGGTACCTGGAAGCCCAGAACTTTAATGCTCTAGGGAGCATCCCAAAACATGACATTCTAAAACCACATAATGTATAAAGATATTATATTTATTTTTAATAATTGTATTATTATTACACGGCACATGAGTTGTACTGATATGCTGATTTTGAAATATAAATCTTCTCTTATAAGCTCTCTACACTTAACACCTTATTGTTTTGCTCAAAATTACTCAATGTTCAATTTCATTCATACTAATAACAAGAGAATTCTTTACAAAAGAATGAACTACATGGAAGAACAGGTTTTGCAGTTTGGAGGAGTTGTTTCAGCTAGCCAAAAAATATATAGTAATCCCATTAAACCCTTTTGGCAATATGAATGAAGATGTGAAGTCTTTTTTGTTTGTTTTGTTATTTACATTATTTATGTGTATTACTGATGTACACAAATCATATTGGAATAAGTGAATTAGCTTATATAAAAAATCTACCCTCTTATTTTTTAAATAAATTAAAAATAGCCAATATTTGAACCCATTATGTATATATGTATGTATGTGTATATATATATATATATATATATGTATGTATATATATATATATATATATATATATATATATTCTTAAATCCTTGTCATCTGTGCAGTTTTTCCACTTTATGACCCACTATCCAGGAGATGATTTCTATTCTCTGAACCCTTTCACCCACAACATATCTTCAGTGTTGAAAAATTACCCATGCATGTTTTGTAAATAAAAAACTATAATAAAAAATGGAAATTTTTTAAAAATTTAAAAAACAAAAAAAAGAATTACCATGAATAATAAAAATTAGTCTGAAATATATGATTGATCTCATATGAAAAATCTACCTTTTTAAAGGAAGAAGTAGATATCTAGAAGAAGTCGTCCAACTAAAAATACACATGAGAATACATTCTTGCCACTTTGACATTTTCCATTCTAAGGCCCATTGTAGAGCAGATCAAACATGTGGTCTTTAGAACATTCCAAGATCTGACCTTTTCACTTCTGCTGCTTTCCTACTTCTTGTTCTCTTCTCTATGACTTTAAGGGTTCACATTTTATGTGCTAAAAATCTTCTAGCTTCTTATAATTTTCATTCAAAATCCTTGAAAATCTTTTACTCCTTTTTCTCTCTTCTCTCCCAAAAATGTAGTTGAAACTTCTACAGCCTCACTTAGTGCAGAATTTAGGATCTGAAATTTTCTTCAAGCCCAGACAATCTGGCTTCTAACTGCCCTACCTGATTCAAAATTCTGGTTTCAAAATTCCTGATTTACTATTCTAGAATTATTTTCCACTCCATGATGGTATATACAGAGATAATACTGAACTCCAAGTTAGGAAATTTGTACCTTAAATTCTCAGTTTCATCCAGCACTTCTATATGTCACCAAAACATGCAGACATTCAATGTTGCAAGACATGACATTTTGGGTAAATTTTAAAGTTAATCATTCTATGATGTATAAAGTTCATTTTTTTCATTTTTTATTTTTTGGATTACTATTACAATGCATTGTGTTACCAATATATCAATTTCTTAGCATGATTCTTATAAGTCCTTAGTAAATAACACCTGGCTTTTTTTTTTGTCCAAAAATTCTCTCCATTCATTATCATTTATAGTGATATCCACAGCAATCTTTACCAAATAAGGAAATGCAAGGAATTTGCATTTGTTTGGGTATATAAAACATACATATATATGTATGTATATATAAAGTTATTTATATATACATATATATATAAAGTTATTTATATATACATATATATATAAAGGGCATTTTTAGCTAATAAAAAAACTCATTATTTTCTGAGTACTTTTACAAAGCCTTTAGGCTTTGTTGTTCAGGTTTTCTTGTTGAAATTGTTCTTTTGGATTTTTTAAAGCTTTTCCACTATGTAATTTAAATTAATTTAGAATTAATAACTCATTAAGAACTACCTTCTTGTTTTATAGTTTAACTAGAACTGTGCAATACTTTTTTCCACTAAAAATATACCTGAAAGCAAATTCATATCAATTGTAACATTTTCCATTATAAAACCCCCTTCCAGGGCTGATGACTTACATTCCCAGAGTACTCCTAGTAGTTTTAATGTTACTCCCAAGTTCTAACTTTTTTTTATTCTAAGGTTCACTTTGCTGTGGTACCCCTGCCTCTAAGGACTCACCTATCTCTGTCATTCTTTTTTTTTCATTGCTATTTCCAGGCCTGACATTTTATATGCTAAAATCCCACAGTTTTTGACCTCTGAATCTATGCCACATTCTCAGTTCTAAATTCCCTGGTAACTGTGATTATAGAACTGATATAAATTCTAAAGCTTCCTCTACTAGGGAAATCTGGATTTAATATTTCCCTCATTCTCAGTTCTGAATTACGCCCCCGTCTGACATTCTGGCTTCTCTATCCATTCCAAGTTCTGACATTTAGATTATGATGTCAGGAAAGTCTAGGTTCTATGCTTCCATAACCTTAAATATTATTTTTTGAATATCATCTTGAAATCCAGACACTTTTTTTATTCTATTGATTTCAGTACACTTTCCCTTCTTTATTATCATCACAGGCCACATCTAATTCCTTTTAATTCAAAATTAGCACTTACATTTTTTCAAAAGATACTCCAAAATCATTATTATCATTAAGGAGGAATAACAATACCTGTCTTATATGACAAGACATTACAAGTTGTTTTTTTTATTTTCTTTTGTTGTTTTCAAACAAATGAAGCCCCCATTCAAAGCACTACTGATATAAAATATCTATGTTCTCTGAGATCTCTATTATTCTTCCTTGAAAATCATCTTGAAGCCCAGATTTAAAGACACCTCCAAAGTTCTAGTTTCTCAGTCCACAACCTCTTTGGACATTTACTCTATGGTCCTTTTTTTTTTCTTTAACCTTTTCATTTTTATTCATTTCAATACATTTCTTTTCTGCTTGATCATTACAATGACTACAAAACACAGCTCAAGTTCCTTTTAATTCTAAGGATTTAACACCTACTTTTGTCATGAAATACTTTTTAATTATTTATTTTATTTATTTATTGTTCATTAACTTTTAGCATTTGAAAAAATTGAGTTCTAAATTCTCTCCCTCTCTCTCATCCCTCCCTCATGCACTGAGAAAGAAAGTAATATGATATCCATTATATATGTATATATATATATATTAATCTTATAAAATATTTTCATAATACCTATATCACTGGGGGAAAAGTAAAAAAAAAAAAGTGAAAAAACTATACTTGCACTCAAAGTTCATCAATGCTTTCTCTGGACACAAATAGCATTATTTATCATGAGTCCTTTAGACTTTTCTTTTAAAAAATACTCCACAATTATTATCATTAAGAGGAAATTGATAGCTGCCTTACCTGATGAACGGCTTGCAGAGCATTACAAGTTTTTCCTTTTCTTCTTTTTTGTCCTTATTGCTTTCAGGCAAATGAGCCCGATCTCTCACTTGCAAAATTGTTTGGGTATTCGAAGATCTCAATTTTCATTCAAAGCATCAGTGCTGTGCTGATACAAAATAAATTAACATGAATGATTAAACTCTTCTCCCAAATACAATGGCTTCTTGTTTTGTTTTGTTATGTTATCTGGTCCTGCTCCATACTTTGGCCTACTGAGCATATAAACAAGCAACTTGCTTCTCAGTGATTGCATTTTGTTTTCTAGAGCTGATGATTTACCATCCCCTGGCACCCTTGGCTCTGCCAATCTCTGCCTTAAAGTTCCCTTTGACTTTTAACATTCTGTGTTCTAAAGACTTTCCTAGTTCTAATGTCCTTTGGTCTAAGTGTTCTCCTGCCGTTTTCTGCTCCATGGAATCTACCAGTCCTGACTTCTCTGTCCCAGTGTTCCACTGGCTCTAGAAAATTCTTTTCTCAGGCTCTGGACATCTCCCATTTGCTGTCTTCTAAGGTGCCTCCCAATGCTATTAAAACAGGTTCTAGTGGCCCTCTTTGATTTAGAAATTCCATATAGCTCAGAAAATACCTGTTCTACGTGACCTATGAACATTCCAAATTCTGACATTCACAATCTGCACTATCCTTTAAGCCTTACCAAGCTATACATTCCAACCTCTCTCCCATCTCCATATTTCTCCTTCAAAAAATACTTGAAGCCCAGGACCTTAATGACATTTTATGTCCTAGTGCCTTCTTTGGCATAATATGCTAGGGTTTTTTTTCCCCCTGTTTTTATAACATGTGCTTAATCAATACAAAGATTTCAAGGAGAAGCAAGGTCCTTTTAGACACAGCACCTTATTCTGCCAAAATGTACATTATACTGATTGTGATTATCATAAATACTGAGGAAAGTCAATGGAAAAATACATGGAATATAATTGTTTTTAGTGTGCCTTCAGTATTTTATTGGTGCTTAAAAAAATAAACAGCACTTTTATCATCCCCTTTTAATTGTGTGATTATTGGATGTAAGATTTATTTTTAAAGCATCACAAGTTGGCTAAGTTATATTAAATTGGAATAAATTATTAATTTCATTTAAAAATCTACTTTATTTTTAAAAATTTACCTAAAACAGGCCTATTTTGATCCACTAAATATATGTATTCAAATAAATCTTTACCTTTTTATGATAGTGTTCATTCTACGTTCCCTACCAGAGCTGAGGATTCATATTGTCAGAACCTATCCAGCCATCACCTGCAAGAGTTTTAGGACACTACAAATTTTGACTTTTTGTGTTCTAAGATAATCTCTGTAAATAGACTACTTTAAAATTTAATCTTACCCCTCTTATTCTCCTCTCAATAACTCCTCCAAGACCTATCATTCTATATACTCAGATCACACTGCTTACAATTTCCATTCTCATCCTCTGAACAATTTCTCCTCTCTCTGCTCTAGTCCCTCCCAACTCTGACATTTCACCTTCTAAAGCTTCATCCAGTTCAGGATTCTGGATCTGAAATTTCCTTTAAGCTCTGACATTTTAAGTTCTAAGTGCTCACCATCATCTAATATTACAGCTTCACTTTACATTCCAAATTGAGACATTAAGGAACAGGAATTAACCTAACTAGGAAATTTTAACCTCTAATCTCTGGGTCTCCTCCAACATTCCTTCTTGAAAGATAGTTGGAGATATACAGATCTAATGTTCTAAGGTCCATCAGAGGCAGGACTAAGTTCTCTTATCTGGGAAATTCTGTATTCTAATCTCTCAGCTACCTCCAACTTTCTCCTTTAAATGCTAGCTGGAAGCCCATACATTCAGTATACTAAGGACCTTTTAAGCTATTGAATTTTGTATTCTAAGACCACACCTTCCTGTGATCTATAATTTTTTTCAGTCTTCTTATTTATTGGATTATTATTACTATGCACCCCAGTCTTACTGGTATAATGTTTCTACAATAAGTCTTTTACCCTTTTAAGTTCATAAATACCACGCTTTTAAGGCCAAAAATATTTGATAATCGTTAATAGTAAGATCAATAGCAGTCCTTGCCAAAATAGGAACTTCATAGAATTGAATTTTTTTCATGTAAAGTTTTGAGGGTTTGTTTGTTTGGTTGTTTTTTATTTTGTAAAAAAATAAATATTCAGTACTTTCACCATACTCTTCATACTCTTTAGATAGTTATCTAGTATATAATTTAAAAATTATCATCACAGGACTATAATAAATTATATTGGAATAAATATTGTCATATGAAAATTGAACTTCCATCTTGTTTATTAATTTAATTAGAACTGTCCAATATTTTGACACATGAATAATATGTGATAAAATAAAACCTTCCAATTTATGATATTTTTCCTTCTGAGGACTCTCTAAAGCTTATCTTCTAACTTATTTTCTAAGATCCCTTCCAACCATCTCATTCTCTGGTATTGAGACCACTCTGATATCTACTATGCTAAGATCTAAAGACTCTCCTCCCTTTGATATATACCTTCTTCCATGTGTCCTCCCCCTTCTCATTCTCTTCCTTATGGCTAATACCAAGCCTGACATTCCGTTTGCTATAATTCTCTTGCTTCTGACAATTTCCATTCTTAGCTATTAAAACATCTCCATCTCTCTTTTCTAGTCCCTTCCCAGGGACTTCTACAAACTCATCTAGTTTAAGATTTTAGTTTTGAAATTGCCTTCAAGCTCAGAGATCCTAGGTTCTACATGTCCTCCCTACTCTAATATTCTGGGGATTCACCTTCTACTCCAAATCTGGACATTTAGAAATGAGACTTGCCTCCTTACTAAGAAATTCGACATTCAAAACTCTCAGCCACCTCTAAAATTTCCCCCTTTTTAAGGGGAAAGTACTGAAAGTACTATATAACAGTTAGTGTTCTAAGGATCTTCCCAGCTCTGATATATTTTATTCAAAGGCTTTACCCAAGAGAAATTTACTTTTTATGTTATATTTGTTTGGATATTATTGCAGTTCAATATATCTTAATAATATAATTTTAAAATATATATTGTGTCCCTTTGCCATATGCTATATGAAAACCTTATTCATTTACCTAAAAGACTGTATTGATTATCATTAATAACAACAATAGAAGGCTTTACCAGAAAAAGAATTGCATGCAATTGCATTTTTAATCAGTGTGAATATTATGGGTTTTGGAGAGTTATTTTTGGTTTGCCAAAAAATATGTGACACTTTCACCATACTCTTATGGTTGTATAATTTGAGGATGTGACAATTTTAAAAGACCCATCACTATTTGACATAAATTGGGATAAATAAATTATCCAAAAATATGACCTTTTTATTTGTTCATTTAACTAGAACTAGTCAATATTTTGACCAACTAAGAATATAAATGAAAATAAAATTAATGAAATAAAAATAAATGAAAATTTAAAATGTCTGTCATTTACAGTTTCCATTCTAAGGCCTCTTCTGAATGACTAATGTCCTCAAAGACTTACCATGACATATATAAGTATTTAGGACAGTCCAAGTTTGATCTTTTATTTTCTAAGAGCTTTCCTTGATTTAATGTCCCTTCTTCTAAAAACCTCTCCTAACTGTCTCATTTTCTTCTTCCACTAGCTTGGAAATCTGTGTGAAAAAATCTTATTACTACTTACAGTTTTTATTCTCAGCATCTGAACATCTCCAACTATTACTGTTATGTTCTCTTATAATTCTAACACTGGAGCTTCTACAGCCTTCACACCCTCAAGATTCTAGATCCAAAACTCCATCAAGACATTCTGGCTTCTAAATGCCTTGACAATTCCCATTCTCTGCCCATGAATATCTCCCACTCTCTCTATTCTAGTCTCTCCCAACATTGATATTTAAGCTTCTACAATCTCATTTATTTAAGAACTCTGGATTAGAAATTCATTTCAAGCTAAGATAGTCTATGATCTACCTTCCATTCCCAAACTAACATTTGGTCTTCAACTTTCTATCCCAAATTAGGACATTTAGAGGAGAAACGGACCTCCTAGCTAGAAAATTCTATATTCTAGGCTCTTGAATGTCTCCAATATTTCTCCCTGCAAAGTACCAGAAAGCATTTGATAGCATTCAAAATTCTAAGGCCCTTTCTAGCTCTAACATATTTGTTCTAAGGTTGTACCTACTAAAGAGTTGATTAGATAGCCATTTGTAAGATTTTTCATTCAAAGGCCCCTTCGAGAACAAATGATTTATGTATTCTCAGGGCTCTTCAAGCTATTAAATATGGAGGGTTTTTAGAACATACCATAGTCTAAATTTCTGTGTTCTAGGTGTTCTCCTGGTTCTGATTTCCTTTCTTCTAAGGACTGTCCTACAGTACACATTCTCTTTTCCATGACTACTCCCAAACCCTACACTCTCTGTGTTAAAATTCTCCTATTTCTAATAATTTATATTCTCAGTCCTTGAAAATCTCCCCTTTTTTTCTAATCTCCCCCAACAATGACATTATAGCTGCTCCAGCCTCATCCAGATGAGAATTCAGGATGAGAAATTTCCTTCAAGCTTAGATATTCTAGGTTCTAAGTGCCCTCTATGAGCTAATATTCTGATTTCACTTTCCAGTCCAGATTGGTATGTTCAGAGACAGAATTTAACTCCTACCTAGAAGATTCTAGAACCTAAACTCTCAGCAATTTCCCACATTCTACCTTGAAGTGTCTTCCTATCTGCTTTGGTTCTAAAGCCACACCATCCCATTATCTGGAGAGTTTATTTTTATTAATTATATTATGACAATGCACATAGATCTTATAGATATACTGATTTCAAATCATAAGTCATTGTCTTTTATGAGTCCTTAGGAGATAACACCTTGTTTTTATGTCCAAAAATATTCTACATTTGTTGTCACTAATAGTAATAGCAGCAGTAATTTTTATTAAAGAAGGACCTGCTGGGAGCCTCTTTTGTTTCTCTGTGCAAGTTTTTATGGTTCCTTAAAGGTTTTTTGGCTAGACAAAAAATACAATACTCTCACCAAACCTTTTTGGCAATGTGAATGAAGATGTAAGGTGATTTATTTTAACAAATAAATGACCTCATAAAATTTACTTTCTTGGTTTTTTTTTTAATTACCAGAATTGGCCAATATTTTTGGCAAACAAGAGCATATATTTAAATAAATTATTTCAACTTGTGGTATTTTCCATTATAAGCTCTATCCAAGGCTTATGATTTATGATCTCAGAGCACTCCAAGCTATGACATATTGTGGTTTTTAGGACACTCCAAGTTCTGACTTTTTGTAGTCTAAGGTTGCTCTGAGATATCTTCTTCCAAGGGTTCTCCTACTTTCTCATTAACCTTTCCATGACTATTCACAGGCTGAAATTCTCCTGCTTCTGACAATTTCCATTCTCAGTACCTCAACATCTCCCACTCTCTGTTCTAGTCCCTCCCAACACTGACATTCCAGATTCTACAACTTTATCTAGTTCTGGATTCTGGATTTGAAATTTCCTTCTGGCTCAGACATATTGGTTCTAAGTGTTCTCCCTGTTCTAAAATTCTGGCTTCACTTTTCCTTTCAACTTGAGACATTTAGAGGCAGTACTTACTGACTCACTAGGAAATTCTATATTCTAAATTCTGAGCTACCGCCAACTTTTCTCCTTGAAGCCCCTAAGTTCATTTTTCTAAAGACCTTCCAAGTATGACATTTCAGGATCTAAAGAAATACCTTCCTATGATCAATAAGATGTTTTTGTTTTCTTTAAGGTTTTTCCTTCATCATTGTTACTATGACCTTTCCAGGTCTGACACTTTTGGTGCTAAACTAACACCTTCTTATGATTTATAAGGGTTCCCCCCCACCCATTTTTTAATTGATTGGATCATTATTATAATGCATCTAGGTCTTATTGATATAGAGATTTCAAAATATAAACTGTGTTCATTATAAATACTCTTTATGTAAGATTTTGTTTTGTAGCCAAAAAGATTCTATATTCTTTATCATCATAGTATAATAGCAGTCTTTACCCAAAAAGGAAATACATAGAACTGTATTTGTTTCAATGTTCTTTCTGCTTTTTGGTTTTGGTTTTGGTTTTTTGGGGTTTTTTAACTAGCCAAAAAAGGTCAATACTGTCATCATATCCATTTGTCTTATGGTTGAGGATATAAGATTTTTGTTTGTTTTTAACCTTCACAAGTATTTGATAGAAATTAAACTGATATAAATGAATGATTTATACAAAAAAGATCTACCTTCTTGGTTTTGGGAGTTCTTTTTATCTAAAAAGTAGTACTTTTATCTAAAAGTAGCCAATATTATGGCTCACTAAGAATACATACAAAAATTTAAATCTTTCCCATTTATGATATTTTCCATTCTGAAGTCTCTTAAGAGACTTGATATATTTTCTCAGTTTTCCAAGTGATGTCATGAAAGTTTTTAGGACATTCCAGGACTTACCTTTTGTCTTCTAGGTGCTCTAATCCTTTTGATATCCATTCTTCTAAGTGCTCTCCTAATTCTCTCATTCTCTTCTCCATGGTTACTACCAAGTCTGACATCCTATTTACTAAAATCCTCCTGCTTCTTACAATATCTATTCTCAACCCAAGGATATTTCCCATTCGGTGTTCTAGCCTCTCCTAACATTGACATTCCAGCTCCTACAATTTAATCCAGCTCAGGACTCTAGATTAAAAATATCTAGGTCCTAAGAGCCCTCACTAATAGAATATTCTTATTTTCCTTTCCATTCCAAATTGGGGTAATCAGAGACAATCCTTATCTCCTGGCTAGTAAATTGTGAATTAGAAATTTCCTTCAAGTTCTAAAATTCTGGCTTCATTTACCATTCCATTTTGAAACATTTAAAGGCAGGACTTAATGCCACACTAGGAAATTCGGTATTCTTAGCCCTAAGCTACCTCCAACTTTCCCCCAAAAAATATTAACTAAATGCTCAGATTTTCACTATTCTAAGGACCTTCCAAGAAATTACATTTTGAGATCAAAAGGAATAACCTATTATGACCTATAAGGTTTTTTATATATAAGTTTTTTTTTTAATTGGATCATTATGAGATTCCCAGCTTAGAACTTTTTTGAAGACTATGCCCTCCTATGATTTTTAAAGTCTTTATCTGATTTTTTTATTGACTTTATTTTTATCACAGACACTTAGGGGATTAGGGACATAATGATTTTGAAACATAAGACACACCCCCTTTTAATTCATCTTTATGTAACACCAAGTTTTGTGGCCAAAAAAGAGTCTGCATTCATTATTGTTAATAGTAATACCAATAGCAGTCTTTACCAAAGTAGGAAATGCATGGAATTCTATTTCTGCATGCTAATGTTTGGGGTTAGGGGCAAGGATAGCCAAAAAATAGTGATGTGAGATTTTTTTAAAGCATCACTACTGAGCTAATCTATTATTATATATGCAATTATTATTGCAATAAATTGTTAGTTTTATAGGAAAAGTCAACAATCGTATTTTTTTTAATTAACTCAAACTGGCTGATGCCTTTCTGCCCCTAAGAGTATATATTTATAGCATTTTCCATTTTAAGTTCCTTTTAGGGCTGAGGATTTATGTTTTCAGAACACCATCTCTTGCTATCACATATGTTCTTTTTTCAGACATTATAAATTCTGAACTTTTTTTTCTAAGGTTTCCCTTTGTTCTGATAAGCTTTCCTCTAAGGGTTTTTCTTCTTTTTTTTCCTCTTTTCCAGGCCATGCTCTATTTAGTCATTGTTTGGGTCCTCATTGACTCAGATTCAATGTAAATAGCAATTGTTTCTATTTAGGCCAGAAACTCTGAGCGTCTTCCCCTCTCAGATTCATTCCTTCACTTATTTATTTATTTAGTTTTTTTGGACTAAGCTGAAGCCTAGATTACTGTCTTAATAGCTACCTTTCCTTAATCACTGAATGGGTGTGGCCTCAATCAAACAAAGACCAGATGAAGACCATAGCTTTAAAAGGCCAAGATCTCCCACTGCATCCAGGGCCATCTCCAGTCATCTTGATTTATCTCTGGCCAGTGGACCCAGATGGCTCTAGAGGGGAAAATGAGGCAGGTGACCCTGCACAGCCCTCCCTCCCTCAAATCCAATTCACTTGTATGTCATGGCATTGCCTCCCTGATGTCATATCTTTTTTGAGAACAAAAGTCATACAACTTCTGTGAAGCTACTCTGAGGTCTGATCTTCAATATGCTATATAATTCCACTGCTTCTGACAATATCCACTCTCAGCCCCTAAACTTCTCTCACTTTCTTCCTTTAAAAAACCTTCCTAAATCTAATATTGCAGGCTCAAATTTTTCCTCCAGTTTCAGGATTTTGAATTTCGATATGCTCAGACATTCTCATGTCTAAATCTCTTCCCAGATCTAAATATTCTGATTCTCTGACCCATTCAAGTTCTGATATTCAGAGCCATGACTTACATTCTAGCTAGCAAAGTCTGTATTCTATGTTCCTTGAAACTTCCAATATTCTTCCCCTAAAATCATCTTGAAGGCTAGACATGCTAGATTCTAGCAAACCTGAAGTTGTAGTTTCTCACACTACAACTTCCCAGGACCTAAAAAGGCCCTTTTATTCCTGTAACTTCTTCAATTCTATGTATTTCAGTAACTTTCCTCTATTTTATCATTACAATGATTCCAAAGCCCCAATTCAATTCCTTTTAATTCCAAAGACTTAGAACCTAATTTCATTCCTCCCAGGAAAATGCTCCACAATAATTATCATTAAGAGGAATATTGATACCTATCTTTCCTGACCAAGAAGCTGAAGGTTGTTGGAAAGTTTTCTTATTCTTTTTTATTATTGTTTTCAGGTAAATGAGGCACAACTTTTCACCTTGCAAGATTGTGTGGGTGTTTGAAGACCTCAATTTTCATTCAAAGCATCAATGTTGTATCCGATAGAAAATATACTGACATGAATGATTAAACTCTTCCCCAAAATGTAATGACTTCTTGTTTTTTTAATCATCTGGTTCTTCCCCATACTTTGGTTTACTGAGCATATTACCAAGCGATTTTTTTTTCCTGAGGCAATTGGGATTAAGTGACTTGCTCAGGGTCACACAGCCAGGAAGTGTTAAGTGTCTGAGGTCACATTTGAACTCGGGTCCTTCTGACATCAGAGTTAGTGCTCTATCCACTACACCAATTAGCTGCCTCTACCAAGCAATTTGCTTTCCAGAGACAATATTTTCGATTAGAAAGTTAATGATTTACTACCATTTCCTGGCACCCTCAGCTCTGGTATTCTCTACTTTCAAGACCTCTCTAACTTCTGTCTTCTATATTTTAAAGATTAGATTTGCTCTAATGCCCCTTGCTTTAAATGCTCTCTACTTGTGCCATTTCATGATTTATAGATACTTCTGGTTCTGACTTCTCTGTCCCAGGGTCCCACTAACTAGAAATTTCTTTTCTCAGGCTCTGAATATCTCTCACTTGCTATCTTCTAAGGTACCTTCCAAAGTCGTAGGACAGGCTCTGGTGGCCCATGTTGACTTGGAAATTCTATACAACACAGAGAATACCTATTCCAAGTGACATCCCGATTCTGATATTATAATATCTGTGAAGATTCTTATGATGAGGTACGAGAATTGAGGGTAAGAGATCCCCTCTGGTCAATGTACAGACCCCTTGCCAAAGAATTTGCAAACCCGAAGTCTGTGGTAAAAAGGGTTTTATTTACATTTAAGAAAAAAGAGTGCTAAAAAGATAGCCTTCTTAGTGGGTAGATCCTGTTTAGGAATTAACAAAGGTGCACTAAGAAAACAGTCCATTAAGAAGATAGCTTTCTTAGCAGGTCAACACCTGATTAGGAATTTGGCAAAGATTCAGGGGTCAGAATTGTCTTTTATTAGCCATCTGAGGCTTTACTGGGGTTTGCCTAGGCCCCAGGCCCCCCCATCCTCCCCTCCCTAGCTAGGAGCAGTTCTAGGGACTAATCTCCAATTCAAGAGAGGATGGTGATTAAGCCTCTGGCCGAGATCTTCAATTGAATGAGATTACTTATCTTGGGAAGGGTGCTATCTGGGAAAGGTGTGCTCCTCCCAGGGGAGAGCTTGAGACCCCAAATCACCCTTTCCCCACAGATTAAAGGGGACATATTTCATATCATTTCCCCCCCCAAAAGATCTCAGTTTATATCACTAATATCTGACATTCATAATCCATATTGCTCTAGCATGCTATATTCCAGTCTTTCTCTTTCCTCAGACCTTCTCTTTTAAAGGGAAATTCAAAATTCAGATACTCAATGTTGTAAGGAACCTCCCAGTGCTAACATTTTTATGTTGGAAGGCCTCACCCTGCTATAATGAAGGAGGTTTGTTTCCTTTTTTCCGATTTTTTAATATCTTTACATATGTACTTAAATAATTCAATGATTTAAAAGCAAAAGTGGTATCCCTTTAAAACTAGGAACATGACACCTTATTTTTCTGTAAAAATATACTAGTTATGATAATTATTAAGATCAAAACACTCTATTAATGAAAAATGCATGGGATTCTTTTGTTTTCAATGTGCCTTTGGAGTTCTATTGGAACTTAAAAAATTAAGAGTACTTTCATCATACTCTTTTGGCTGAGGAGATAAGATTTTTTAAAGACATCAACAATGGGCTAAGTCATATTAAGTCAAAGTTTTGCCCCATTAAGAATATACATGAAAATAAATATTTGCCATTTATGTTATTTCTCATTCTAAGGTCTCTACCAAAGCTGAAGATTTATATTGCCAGATCCTTTTCAGCTATCACCTGAGATAATTTTTATTACATTCCAAGTTCTAACCTTTTGTGTTCTAACAGATTTCTTCACTATGATATTTTGTTGTTATTGTTGAATCATTTCAGTCATGTCCATCTTTTTGTGACCCAATCTGGAGTTTTCTTAGCAAAGATACTGAAGCGGTTTGCCATTTCTAGCTCATTTTACAGATGAGGAAACTGAGGCAAACAGGGTTAAGTGACTTCTCCAGGATCAAACAGCTAGTAAGTATCTGAAGCTACATTTGAACTCAGGTCTTCCTAACTCCAGTCCTGGTCCTGTATTACATATCTGCCCTATTTCTGATATCCCTCAGTGTTTCTATTTATTCTTATTCTCTTCTCTATGGCTACTACAAGTCCTGTTTTAAAATTCCTCTGCTTCTGACAATTTCCATTCTCAACCTCAAAACATTTCCCAATCTATATATTTTAATCCCTCATAATTCTGACATTGCAGCTTTCATCCAGCTCCAAATCCCAGATTGCAAATGTCCTTTAAGCTCTAATAGCCTAATATCCTAAGCTCTAATGTCCTTTAATACCTAAGTATTAGGTTTTACTTCTAATAGACTGGCTTCACTTTGTGTCATTCAGAAGCAGGACTTAACTCCTAACTAGAAAATTCTGTAGTATAAGCTCTTGACTATATGGAAGGCAGAAAATTCAGTGTTCTAAGAATGTCTCCAAAACATGACATTTTTGGTTCTAAGGTCACACTCTTCTGTGATCTATATATTTTTTTCCCAAGGGAAGTTTTTAAAACACTCAAGTTCTGACTTTTTGTCTTCTAAGAGATCTCCTTTCTCTGATATTCCTTCTTGTGAGTGTTTTAACTCTCTCATTATCTTCTTCATAGCAATGCCCAAGCTGACAATTTATTCACTAAAATTCAATCCTGACAATTTCATTCTCAGTCCTGAACATATCTCCTTTTCTGTGTTCTAATGCCTTTTAAAACTGAAATTCTGGTTTCTAAAACCATATCTAGAAACCTCATTCGAATTCTATGTCCTAAATGCCATTCCTGATACCATAGTCTGGTTTTTCACATTTTGTTTCACATTGGTACATTCCAAGACAGAACATAACTCCAAAATACTATTGTGAGTTCTCAGCCACCTCCAACTTTCCCTCTTAAAATGTACTTGGAAGCCCAGACACTCAGTGTTCTAAAGACATTCCAGCACATGATTTTTGGTTCCAAATAGTCAAAATATTCTGTGACACAAAGAGTTATTTCTTAATTAATTATATTATTTTAAATGCAAATAAGTCTTACTGGTATACTGATTGTGAAACAAATGTATGCTCTAATGAATCCTAGGCAATTAACACTCTAGGCTTTATTGTTGTTTTCCAAAAATACTCTGCATTTATTATCATTTGTAGTAATTATTAGCAATCTTTACAAAAGAAGGACCTGCAGAGAATGGCATATGTTTTGGTGTTTAGATGGGGGGGGGGGGAATAGCCAAAACAAATAGATAATACCCTCATTTTAGTGAGATTTGGAACTAAGAGTGAAGATGTGGGATGTTTTTTAAGCATCACCAATGTATAATATAAATTAAATTAGAAAAAAATGAATGATCTCAAAATGAAAAATCTACCTTTTATTTTTAAATGACCAGTAATGCCCATATTTGGACCCAATAAGAATATATTTGAAAATAAATCTTTGAGAGTTGCAATATTTTCCATTCTAAGACCCCTTCTAGAGCAGATGATTTATGTCTTTAGAGCCCTTCCAGGTATTAAATAT
Organism: Sarcophilus harrisii; assembly: GCF_902635505.1. Lineage (NCBI taxonomy): Eukaryota > Metazoa > Chordata > Mammalia > Dasyuromorphia > Dasyuridae > Sarcophilus > Sarcophilus harrisii. The sequence goes on from NC_045432.1 coordinate 11,600,310, forward strand.
GGCATTTTGTAGGACACTCTGTCCTGGGTTTTTTTGCATGTTTGTGTGTTCTAAAGGCTTCCTCTGTTCCTATGTCACTTCTTTTAAGTACTTTCTGACCTCTCATTCTCCTCTCCATGTCTACTCCCAATTCTGACACACTGAGCTAAAATATTACTGCTTTTGACAATTTCCTTTCTCGGCCCCTGAATATTTCCCTCTCTCTGATATAGTCTTTCCCAACATTGAAATTCAGAGGCAAGATTTAACTCCTAGTTAGGAAATTCTGTCCCAAATTTTTCATTAAGTCATACCTGGAAGAGCAAAAATTCAGTATTCTAAGAATATTACAAGATGACATTTTTGGTTCTAAAACCACAAAACCCTAGGATCTACAAAGTTTATATTTTCATTTTTAATTTGATTATCATTACAATGTACATAGGTGTTACTGATATACTGATATTGAAACATATGGCACTTTTTATTTAAAAATATGCCATATGCATTATCTTTAATAATAATATCAAAAATCATTGACCAAAGAAAGAACTATAGAAATGGCATTTTTTTTGGTTGCAAAATTTTTTGCAAATTTGGTTGCAAAAATTTTGAAGGATTTAAGGAAGTTTGTTGGCTCACCAAAAAACAGAAGCACTCTAACCAAATCTTTTTGGCATGGTGGTTGAAGATGTGATTTAAAAAAAAAACCCATCACCACTTAAATGGAAATAAATGAGTGACCCCCTATGAAAAAATCTTCCTTATTTTTTAAGTTACCTAGACCCAGCTATTAGTTAGCCACATATATATGAAAACAAATCTCTGTCTTTGGGATAGTTTTCATTTGAAGGACACTTTCAGAGAAAATGATTATGTTCTCAAAGAGCTTTTAGTATTAAATATAGTAGTTTTTAGAACAAAGATCTGATATTTTATATTCTAAGGACTCTCATCACTCTGACATGCCTTCTTTGAAGTGTTCAAGGACCTCTCTCATTCTCCTCTCCATGGCTACTCCAAAATCTAAAATCCTGTGTGCTAAAATTCTCCTGCTTATGACAATTTCCATTTTCAGCCCAAGAATATCTCCCTTTTTCTGTTTTAGTCCCACTAAACACTGACATTCCAGCTTCTACAAACATATTTAGCAAATGTTCCTTGATTTGAAATTCCACCAAGCTCAGAAAGTTTAGATTCTAATTACCCTCACTGATTTAATGTTCTGTCTTCACTTTCCACTCAAAATTGGAACATTTAGAGAAGGGACTTACTGCCTTGGCAAGAAATTCTGTATTCTAAGCACACAGTTACCTGCAACTTTCTCCTTTGAATGGTCCCTGGAAAGTCTGATATTCAGTATTCTGAGGACCTCCCAAGAGGTCCTTCTTTTGAAGAAAAGCCTTCTTTTGATCTATATAAGGCAAGACTTACCTATTATATATAATGTTAAGACAGTCTATAATCTAATCTATAGCCTATCCCCCCTTACCGAACCACTGCCTTGTCCTGGCAAAGGAGCTTGCATAACTCAATGAAACTATGAGCTATGCCATGTAAAGTTACCCAAGATGGACAGGTCATAGTGCAGAGTTCTTATAAAAGGTGATCTACTAGAAATGGAGATGGCAAAACATTCCAGTATCTTTGCCAGGAAAACCCCATGGAACATATTAAAATTATAAAAGATATGACACCAGAAGATGAGTCCCTCAGATTGTAACATACTATTAAGGAAAATGGAGACAATTACGAATATAAGAAATAGTAGTTGTGTCCGATTTTATATTCTTAGGCTCAAAGAGCACTATAGATGGCAATTATAGCCATGAAATTAAAAGGGGCTTGTTCTTTGGAAGAAAAACTATGACAAATCTGGACAGCAATATTAAAAATCAGAGATATCACCTTGTCCACAAAGGTTCATATAATCAAACTGTGGTTTTTCTAGTAGTGATATATAGCTGTGAAAGTTGGACTATAAGGAAATCTGAGCACTGCAGAATCAAGGCTTTTGAATGTAGTTTTCTTGGCAAAGACTTTTCAGAGTCCCTTGGACAGCAAGGAAATCAAATTAATCAATATCTAAAGAAATTAACCCATATTATTCACTAGAACGTCAAATACCAAAGCTGAAGCTTAAATATTTTGGCCACAGGATGAGAAAACAGGATTCATTGGAAAACACTGATTTTGGGAAAGGAAAGGCAAAAGGAAAAGAGATTGGTGGAGGATGAGATGGATAGAGAATGTATAGTGGAGGATAGAAATATCTGTTGTACTATGGTCCATGAGGTCACAAAGAGTCTAAGAGGACTGAACGACTGAACAACAGCAAAGGTCTCAGCTGCTTCCAAAATTCATTTTTCAAATATATTTGCAAATACAAAACATTCAATGTTTTAAGGACTTTCCCAGCCCTGACATAGTTTATTTGAAGGCAGCACACTGCTATAGACTAGGAAGTTTCTTTTCTTTTAAAAAAAAATTGCATATTGTTCAATATAATGATTCTCAAGCATAATCCACTAAGATCTACTGCATTAAATCTTGTTTATTTGCCCAATAGACTATATTGATTGTCATTAATAGTAAGAAAATATAAGCCTAGGCCAAGAAGGATGAGAGCAGACATGGCTTTCTGTGACCTCCTCTGACCTTTCTCTCAAACCAACAGCAGATTAAGCCTCTAAACTTTTTTTGAGGTGACAGAACCCACGAATATTTGGAGTATAGCACATTCCCAGAAGAAGATACCTTGGAAGATCTTCAGAACAGGTCTGTTTCAATTGGGCAAGGGGACAGTGTGTGAGCCCAGACCACAGCACAGGGAGACGGGACAAGGAGCTGGGGCAGGGAGTCAGAGCATTGCTGCATCCACACACTGGGGAACCTTCTGTGAGCCTCTTACGCTACTGTGTCCTGATTGCAGTTGAGTGGCTTACTAGATTTGCTGCAAGACATCCAAAAGCCAATACAAAAGGCAAATTGTAAGCCACTGAACCCCAGAAGAACTAGGCACCTAGCCACGCCTACCCAGCACCAGGAAGTCAGTCAAAAACGCCACACACAGGGCAAACTAAAGATGCTGTCACTCTTTTGCCCAAAAAGCAGAAATCAACCTTTAAAAAATGAGCAAAAAAGTAAAAATAACTTTGACCACAGACAACTTTTATGGAGAAAGAGAACAGATCTCAAACCCTGAGGTTCCCAAAGGCAAATTAACTCCAGATGAAGCCGCAAAGGGAAAATATGAGCTGGTCCCCATTTCACAGGGTCTTCTTCAAAGATGGCATAAAGGATCTTAAAAGAGAGTTAGAAGAAAAATGTTGAAAGAAAATAAGATCTTTGCAAGAGGGTATGGAAAAGGAAAAACAGAAATTATCTGAAGAAAAAGCCTTAAAAATAGATTTGATGAAATGGGAAAAGCATATAACTCCTTACAAAATAGAAATGAAAAAGATACCTATTCATTGAAAAACAGAATTTCTGAACAAATGAATGTGAAAGACTCAATAAGACTATAAGAATCAGTCAAACAGAACCAAAAAATGAAAAAAATAGAAGAAAATATGAAATACTTCCTGGAAAAAACAACTGACCTGGAAATCAGATCTAGAAGAAACAATTTTAACTATTTTTGAACTTCCTGAAAGTCATGATAAAAAAAAGACCCTAAATATTATCCTTCAGGAAACCATAAAAGAAAAATGCCCTGATGTTCTAGAATCAGAAGGTAAAATAGCTATTGAAAGAATTCACCAAACACCTTCTAAGACTCCAAATTTAAAACCCCAAGGAATATCATGGCTAAATTTCAGGAGTATTGGACCAAGGAAAAAATATTACAAGCATCCAAAAAGAAACAAATTAAATACCAAGGGGACACAATAAGGATAACCCAGAACCTAGCAACTTCCACCTTAAAAGATCAAAGTGCCTTGAAAAAAATATTCTGAAAGGCAAAGAAATTTGGATTACAGTCAAGAATAAGCTATCCAATTAAAATTAGCATTATCTTTCAAGGAAGAAAATGGACATTCAGTGATACAGGTGAATTTCATCTATTTCTGATGAAAAGACCTGCTTGAGCTGAGCAAAAAAAAAAAAATGATCTCCAAATAGAGAACACAAGAAAAGCATAAAAAGGTAAAAAGAAAAGAACTCTTGAGAACCATATTTCTGTTATGGGTATACTTAGAGAGTGTGGATATAATTTGATTTTATTATGCTAATATGAAAAAATAACAAGAGGCAGAAAGGGCATTGTACTGGAAAAAGAGGAACATGGAGGTAAAATGAGGGAACTTACATCTCATGAAGAGGCAAAGACCTACCATAATTGAGGGTAAGAAAGGGAAATGGGCATTGTACGAATGTTATTCTCATCAGATTTGGCTCAATTATTTTACAGTTCTAGAAAAATTTATAACAAAGTTCATCTGGAAGAACAAAAGGTCAAGAATTTCAAGGGAATTAATGAAAAAAATGCTAATGAAGGTGGCCCAACTGTGCTAGACCTAAAACAGTATTATAAAACAGTGGTCATCAAAAACCTACTGGCTAAGAAATAGAGTAGTTGATTAGTGGAACAGGTTAGGTCCACAGGACAAAAGAGTCAATAACTATGGCAAAATGGTGTTTGACAAACTCAAATATCCCAGCTTTTGGGATAAGAACTCAGTATTTGACAAAACCTGCTGGGAAAATTGGAAACTAATATGGCAGAAACAAAGCATTGACCCACACCTAACACCATATGCCAAGATAAGCTTGAAATGGGTCCATGATTTAGACATAAAGAGTGATATTATAAGCAAATTAGAAGATCATAGGATAGTTTACCTCTAAGATCTGTGGAGGAAGGAATTTGTGACCAAAGAAGAACTGAAACTCATTACTGAACACCAAATAGATAATTATGATTATATTAAGTTAAAAAGTTTTTGTACAAACAAAATTAATGCAGACAAGATTAGAAGGGAAGCAATAAATTGAGCAAACGTTTTTATAAGTAAGGGTTCTGATGAAGGCCTCATTTCTAAATATATAAAGAACTGACTCAAATTTATAAAAATTCAAACCATTCTGCAATTGATAAATAGTAAAAGGATATGAACACACAATTTTCAGATGAAGAAATTAAATCCATTTATAATCATATAAAAAGGTGCTCTAAATCACTATTGATCAGAGAAATGCAAATTAAGACAACTCTGAGATACACTGAGATATGTGTAGTGACATCTCTCAGATTGGCTAAGATGACGAATGTTGGAAGGGATATGGGAAAACTGGGACACTAATACATTGTTGGTGGAATTGTGAACAGATCAAGCCATTCTGGAGAGCAATTTGGAACTATGCTCAAAAAGGTTTTTTTTTTTTTTTAATTTTATTTATTTATTTATTTTAAATAGCTTTTTATTTACAAGTTATATGCATGGGTAATTTTACAGCATTGACAATTGCCAAACCTTTTGTTCCAATTTTTCCCCTCCTTCCCCCCACACCCTCCCTTAGATGTATGCTCAAAAAGTTATGAAACTGTGCATACCCTTTGATCCAGCAGTGTTTCTACTGGGCTTATATCCCAAAGAGATCTTAAAGGGCGGAGAGGGACCCACATGTGCAAAAATATCTGTGGCAGCCCTCTTTGTAGTGGCAAGAAACTGGAAAATGAGTGAATGCCCATCAATTGGAGAATGGCTGAGTAAGTTATGGTATATGAATGTTATGGAATATTATTGTTCTGTAAAAACAACCAACAGGATGATTTCAGAGAGGCCTGGAGAGACTTCATGAACTGATGCTAAGTGATTAAATGAGCAGAACCAGGAGATCATTATACACGGCAACAAGACTATACAGTGATCAATTCTTATGGATGTGGCTCTTTTTAACAATGAGATGATTCAAACCTTCCAATTGTTCAGTGAAGAAGAGAGTCATCTACACCCAAAGACAGGACTGTGGCAACTGAGTGTGGACCACAACATGGTATTTCCACTCTTTCTGCTTTTGTTTGCTTGGATTTTGTTTTCTTTCTCGTTTTTTTTCCTTCTTGATCCGATTTTTCTTGTGCAGCAAGATAACTGCATGGATATGTATACATATATTGGATTTAACATATTTTGACATATCTAACATGTATTGGATTACCTGCCATCTAGGAGAGAGAGTGAGGGGAAGGAGGAGAAAATTTGGAACACAAGGTTTTGTAAGGTCAGTGTTGAAAAATTACCCATGCATATGTTTTGTAAATAAAAAGCTTTAATAAAAAAGTCAGTCTTTATTTGAAAAAAAAGAAACTGCATGGAATTGCATTTCTTAAACTGTTTTGGTCTTTTCTGTGGTTTGAGGGCTTTCGTTTTAGATTTAGGGTTAATAGATCATACTTCCAACATACCCATTTGTTGGTGTGGTTGAAGATGTGCCTTGTGGGTTTTTTGTTTGTTTTAAGTAAGTATAATATAAATTAAAATGGAAAAAACTTATTAATCCCATAGAAAAAAAGTACTTTCTTCTTGTTTTTTAATTTCATTTAAACTGGCCAACATTTTGGTCAACTGAGAATGTATAATAAAATAAAACCTTCTAGCTTAGTGTATTCTTAAGACATTCCAGGCCTGATGATTTTATCTTCTTGAACACCTCCCTACTAATTACATTCCAAGGTATTAAGGGCACGTCTATTTCTTATATGCTAGGTTCTAAGAGTTCTCTTCCATCTGACATCCCTTCTTCTAACTGCTCTCCAAATTCTCTTTTTTATTCTCTTCTCCATGACTACTCCTAGGCCTGACACTCTGAAGGCTATAATCCAATGTTTCTTACAATTTCCATTTTCAACCTCTAAACACCTCTCATTAACTCTGATCTAGTACCTTTCAACACTAACATTAGAGCTTCTACAGTCTCATCTAGCTCAGGATTCTGGATTCAAATTTCCTTCAAGCCAAAACATTCTAGGTTAAAAATACCCTTCCTGATCGGATATTCACTTTCCTCTCCAAATTGAGACATTCAGAGAAGGGAATTATCTCCTAGTTAGGAAATTCTATATCCTACACTCTCAGTCACCTCCAACTTTCTCCTTTGAATGGTACCTGGAAACCCAGATATTTACCATGCTTCCTAGCATATGAACCTTCATAGATTCAACATTTTTGGTTCTAAAGCCATTAATTTCCCCCCCCAATTTTTGGTTTTAGGATTATTATTACAATTTTCATGTGTCTTACTGATATTTTGGTTCACCAAAAAAAGTTCTCCCTTATAAGTTCTCTTTATGTAGCCAAAAATATCCTAAATTTGTTATTATTAATAGTAAGTCTTCACCAAAGAAGGAATTTCATTGAATTGTTTTTCCAGGATTTTTTAACTAATCAAAAAATTGAGAGTATTTTCACCATATCTGGGGTAAAATATATTAAACTGAAATAAATTGTTGATCTTATCCTACAAATAAATTTTCCTTTTGTTTTTAAAATTAACTATTTTGGCCCACTAAGAATATATATGACTATAAATCCTTAACAGTTGTGATCTTTTCATTCTATGGCCCTTTCTGAAGTAGATGATTTATTTTTCAAAGCCCTCCCAACTATGGCATTTGTAGCTGGATGAAGCTGTAGAAGCTCTAATGGTAGTGTTGAGAGGGACTAAATCAGAGCTAATAGGAGGTGTTTAGAGGTTGAGAATGAAAATTGTAAGAAGCATTGGGATTATAGCCTGCAGAGTGTCAGGCCTAGGAGTAGTCATGGAGAAGAAAATGAAAGAGAGAATTTGGTCAGAGCACTTAGAAGAAGAGATGTCAGATTGAAGAGAACTCTTAGAACCTGGCATTATAAGAAATATTAGTGTCTTTATTTTATGGTATTTGGACACTACAAGTCGACTGATCTTTGTATCTATCATAAGGGCTCTCCTTCTTCTGATATCTCTTCTTTCAAGTGTTCTAACTTTCTTATTCTCTTCTCCATTCAATATGCTAAAAGGGCACATTGTCCTGACCATTTCCATTCTTATCCTCTGAACATTTCCTAGTCTCTCTGTTCTAATTCCTCCTAATACTGACATTGCAACTTCTACAGCCTCATCCAGTTCCAAATTCTAGGTTAGAATTTTCCTTTAAGGAAGTCCTGAAAATGTCAGTTCTAAGTGCTTTTCCAGATCTAATCTGCTTCTCTGTCCAACCCAAGTTCTGACATTCAGAGATATGACTTCCATCCTATCTAGCAAAACCCATTTTTCTATGCTCTCTGCCTCCCTTTAAAAATCTTTCCCCAAAATCATCATGAAGATCAGACATAATAGGTTTGAAGAACACTTCCAGACCTAAAATTCTAGTCTTTCAGACCACAACTTCCTAAGATCTAAAGGAGGCCGTTTATATCTTAAACTCTTTCAGTTCTATTGATTTCAGCAAGCTTCCTGCCCTATCATTATAATGCCTTTAAAGTACACAACCTATTCCTTTTCATTTCTAGGACTTAACAGCTTCTCTTTACACCAAATATATTGAGACAGCTAGATGATGTAATGGATAGAGCACTGATCCTAATGGCAAGAGGACTTAAGTTCAAATCCTGCCTCAGACACCTAACACTTACTAGCTGTGTGACCCTAGTCAAGTCACAAAACATCAATTGCTTCAGCAAATAAACAGATAATTAAAAGAGGAATATCAATAATACCATCCTTACCAGAGGGGACCAGAGGGAACCGCAGGGGACCAGCTTTTCTTTTCTGGCTTTTTTCCCCTTATGGAATAGTAATAACTGTCTTACCTGATTAAGAGACAGCAGTGGCCACAAGACTTTGTTTTGTTATTTTTTATTCCTTTTTGTTTTCAGGAAAATGAAAAACTGACCTGGCGCCTGTCACCTTCCACAATGGTCAGGTTGTTTGAAGACCTGGATTTTCATTCAAAGCATCACCTCTGTGTTGATATAAAATATATTGTTAGGAACAATTAAACTCTTCCCCCAAATATAATGGCTTTTTGTTTTTTAAATTACCTGGTTCTTCCCCATACTTTGGCCCACTGAGCACCTCACCAAGCAACCTCCTTCCAGAAATATGTTTTGTGTTCCAGGCCTGAATATTTACATAGCACCCCCATTTTTGACATTGTAAGGCCACTTTGATCTCTGACATTGTGTGTTCTAAAGGCTGTCTAATATTGCGGCTTCTATTTCTACTTCAAAAATGTGAAATTCAGAGGGAAAACAACTTTTAGGTGGGAAATTCTGTATTCTAAGCTCTCAGCCACCTCCAATTTTCCCTACTGAATGGTACATAGAAAGCCAGACATACAGTAAGGACCTTTCACAATACTACATTTTTGGTTCTAAAGAAACATCTTCCTATGGTCTATATGCCTTTTTCCAGTTTTAGGTTTTTTGGATTACTGTTACAAAGTAAATGTATTTTTCTGATACAATAATTTCAAAACATAAGGCTTCTCTCTTATATGTTCTCTGTGTGTCATGCCTTTTTTGAGGCAAAAAATATGGTATATTTATTAACATTAAGAGCAATGTCAATAACAATCTTTACCCCCCAAAAAAAGAAAGAAAGAAACTACATGGAATTTCATTTCTTTTGGTGTGCAAGTGTTTAGGGTTTGGATGGGAAGTGAAGGGTAGCTAGACAAAAAAATATAGTTCTTTCACCATCTTCTTTTTAGCTGGGTGGCTGAGGATGTAAGTTTTTTTTAAAGAAATACCACTGAGTTAACATATATTAAACTGGAATAAACTATTGATCTCCTATGAAAAATCTATTTTCTTTTTGCTTTTTAAATTAATTAGCAGTTGGCAATATCTTAGTCTACTAAAATATATTTGAAAATAAATCGTTGCCAATTATGATGATTTTTATTCTAAGGCCCCTTCTAGAAATTATGATTTTTGTTCTTAGAGTCCTCCCAGCTATAGCACATGAAAGTTTTGAGGGTGCTGTATGTTTGACTTTTGATGTTATCTCGTTTGTTGTGCTTAAAATTAACAAATTTAAAACCACGATTTAGAAACAACAAATTTTGCAAGTGACCAGGAGAAAAGACTTCAGATATAAAGGAAAAGAAATTTGAATAACATTCTGTTCCCACTAGAAAGTATAGGAAGGAACAGAATATATTTCAAACAGGAACACAATTCCAAAATTTGGCACACAAGATTTTGCAAGGATAAATGCTGAAAACTATCTTTGTATGTATTTTGAAAATAAAAAGCTATTATTAATTTTTTAAAGAAAGAAAAAAGAATGTAATCATCAGTGAAAAAAGACAAGACATTCAATAATAAAACAGTGAGTGAAACATTCTTTGAAAGAAAAGCTGATCTGAAGAGTTTGTTTGCTTCACAAATACCTCAGGTAACAGAAATGCAGGAAAGGTACAGGGATACAACAACAAAAGGACAACAACAACAAAACAACAGAGAGATTATTAAGACTTCTTTCTTACAAAGGAGATAGGGATGAAAGAAAAACATCAAATAAAAGTGATGGTAGAGACACAGGCTTAAAACATCACTGACTGGACCTTTCATCTATATCTATCCACCTACAGGTGAAACAGTCGTTTTTTGTAGAACTGTAATGATTCATACATTTTTTATATAAAGTGAGAATGTATTAAAAGAGAAATGGGAGTAAAAACTCAGAAGAGAATAGGAGATGAGCCCTAATCAAGTCAAAGGTATATAACAATTGTTGTGCCACAGTTCCCTTTAATTGTCCTGACTCGGTTTCCCTAATTGTCCTGACTCAGTTTCCCTAAATTGTCCTGACTCAGTTTCCCTAAATTGTCCTGTCTTGGTTTCCCTGAATTGTTCTGCCTCAGCTCCTAATTGTTCTGCTCAATCCTGTAACACCACCTCTCCCTCCTAATCATGATGATCCAGATAAGGAGAAAGACCTTCTAGCTTAGACATCCTCAGAATATTGGGTGTTTTTCCCCATCCCAATTTATCGGAATGTCCGGTGCCTCCCCTCACCCTGTCAGAACCGGTCTGATAGTCCGTTCCTGCTCTCAGTGCTCTGACTCCACTCCTGCCTCGGTCTATCCCTGTACTTGAGTCATGTGTGTATATATACTTCCTGGGAAGCACATTAGGGGCTGGATGCTTTGGACATCAGCCCTGGGGGGCAGCATGCCCCCAGCACGATCTCTCCCTTTCAAATAAAATATTAAAAACTCTCTAATCTCTATCTTGCCTCAATTTCTCTAGAATTACACAATGAAGGCAAATTAACTCTTGTAGTTTTTCAGGAAGAAAAGAGCATATAGGCAAAGGTGGAGGGAGAGAGAGAGGAAAATCTTGTTTCAGTGCAGAAATGGTGTTTCACTGATGAATTCTGCAATAAAGATATTCTATAAAGGAGATGAGGACCTTACAGTAGGTATTATCAGCAGAGATTTAATGCTTAAAGAGACCACTCAGATTGCCTCAGAAAAAAAGGGAAACAGTGGTCCTGGGGACAATTGAAAAACCCAAAAGAGGCATCCACCCATGGGCAAGATTTTGAGAAAAATGTGAGAGAAATGTCCAAAAAGGGGGGAAAAGTCAATAATAAACTGTATGATTAGAAACATAGAAAGGATCCTATCATGGGGCAATATCTTTCCTACAATTTTGAAGAATTGATACTTTGCTGAGTGAGGCATTAAATTAAAAAGAGGGTTGGAGCAAACTTTACAAGATAGTAACAGAAACTGTTAAAGAAAGAACAAAACATAAGTAACTTAACATTTCTAGTTAGTGAAAAATACAGAGAATAAAGAAGAACAAAATAAAGGCCATGAATCAAAGTAGAAAAGTCTAGAATAGGCAGAAAGGGAGAATTGAACAAAGAAAAGAATAAGGAAAAAAAAATCTAAAAAAAAAAAACTCATAGAAAAAACTTTTTTTTTAAATGAACAAG
>NC_045432.1:11617222-11657480 GCF_902635505.1 Sarcophilus harrisii
AGCAGAGCCCCGCTTCACAGGAGCAGCTTCTCTTCTCTCACCCACCCACAATTAGAGATGCTTTACCTCAAAGAAGACAAAGCTGACTCTGGACTCTGATTGGCTCCCGTCTCAGCCTCGCCCTCTTAGACACTGTTCTCCCCCTCTCCTTTTCTCCTTCCTTTCTCTGGCAACACTGGCTAAGCCGAGGACAAAGCTGCCTCTGGAACCTGATTGGCTCCGGATTCTCTAATGCATTTGTACCCCCCCACCACCACCACCACCATCCCCCATCCCCCATCCAAACCTTCTCAGCCAACGTAGGCCGAGAACAAAACGGCTTCTGGGATCTGATTGGTTACAGCTTCCCTGACTCTACTTCCATTCCCCACCCCCTCCACCAATCTTGGGTACCCAGGCCAAAGCTACCCCTGGCAACTGAATGCCTACCCCTCTTCTCCCTCCCTTCTCCAATGCACACTCCTGGTTACCTAGGAGCTTGAAAATCTCCTGCCCCCTGGCCCCTTAAGTCCTCAGCGCCAGTCAAGTTATTGTGCCTTCCTGACCAGACCAGACTGGTTTCCAGGGGGAGAGGGAAAAGGAGAGAGAATGATGAGACTGTTGGGGGGGGGGGTAGAGAAACGAAGTGTTCTTTCTGCGTTTTGTCCGTTCAGTGTTGACAATGTCTAGCACAGAGCGAGGACTCTTAATAAATGATGATTGAGTGATTGACTTTGGAGGACCTCAGCACCTAAACCAGCCTTAAAAGCTGCAAGTCCATTTCATTGTGTGTGCTTGAGTTACTTACAGAGAGCAAAAGAGGGAGGGAAAAAGGAGCATCATGGGTTCAATATCTGTGCTCTTGGAAAACAAAGGGTGAACAACAACCAACTTCTAGGCATGTTACTATGGGTAAGGCCAAATGGAAACCCTTAGAGTTCCTCAAACCATCCCATGTAGTTAATTCCATGCAATATCAAGTCACCAGGAGGGCAAAAGAAATTTTTTTCTCTCATCATAATGGAAATGAAGGAAACTGCATTATATGAATGAAGTACTGTGTTATCTCAGCTCCCCTTACAACACCCATGTTACCTTTGAGAAAAGCAGATGGAGTCTGGCAGCCCTACAAAAGAGAGGTGAACAAAGTGAACTCCAGAGCTTTCATTTCTAAGGCTGTTCCTGCTTGCCTTCCTCAGTGTTGTAGAACAGGCAGCCCATCCCAAGCGTGAGTGGTATGGGGCCATCCATCTTGCCAGTACTTTTTTCTTTTATACCTGTGACTAAGACAATGCAGGAACAATTTTCTTTTGCTTGGGGAAGGAGTGAAAACCGTGCACTAAGCTTCATGCTAAGTATCTGATTTTCACAACAACGGTAGGAGGTAAATTCTATTATTATTTCCATTTTACAGTTGAAGAAACTTAGGTAGAGAGGTCAAATAACTTGCCCAGAGTCACACAACTGGTAAACCCCTATGACTGGATTTGAATTCAGGTCTTTCTGATTCTAGACCCAGCTCTCTATTCCCTGTACTTTCTAGCAGTCCCTACTCACCCTACTTTCCTCCAAGATTTAAGAAAGGACAGAGACTTATTGGATTTTTCTGGTTTTAGGAAATTTATGTCCCTTATTTGAATATCTTGATGGTCCCCACTTGCCAAGTCACATGTAGGTCTACCTCATTCTAGTGAGGTCCAGAAGAGACTAGTCCTGGAAGAGATAAAGCAGGCTGTCTGAAAATCTCTCTCCTTAGGCACTCTCTGCAAGGCATGAATCTGTGGGGCTCTTTCTCCATAAAGACCAGATTTAGTGCAACCTCGGACAGGCAAAAAGACATAACTAGAATCAGTGACTACTCCGCGTCTGGAGCTCCAAGTATCTCAGAGCAGCCATTCTCAATATTGCTTTGGAAGAGCACTTGCTTGCTTCTGCTACATACTCATATAAATAGAAACTGAGACCTTCAGTCTAAACCTTGGATGGCTGTTTTCTTGGCTGGTCCAATGTACCCCCACTATAAGGACATGCCTCTTAAAGAATATCAGTTGCTCTATGGCTCTCTCTACTCTAAAAAACACATATACAATTGAACTTAGCAATCCAGTAACAAGGGATATTGTAGTGAATGTTGATTCTGTCAAGTCTTCCCAGTGGACTGAGCTCCAGACTGGCAAGTAAAAGAGCTTTGAGGAATGGGGCAGAGAAGATCTTCATCTAATTCTTGAGGGATTGGGGTTCCACCAAATTGTCTGCAGCCTTGTGAACACATGACAGGACAATGAAAGGCTCTTCTCTTTGGGGTCAGTGCCAATGGAGGAATTTAGGCAATGCTTTCCACTGCATATAACTGTGGGGCATGTTAGTACCCTTCAGAGACACTGTGTGCTAACTGATCAGATTAGAGCTATGACAAGAATAGCAGAAGTTGAGGTGCCAACTTAGACATTGGGGTAATGATGCCATGCTGTGTTAGGCAGATAATCACGTGAGTCTCCCTAAGGAGAAGACCAACTTTTCCAACTCAGCCCTGTTCTTTGTGCCATTCAGAGCATCTGGTATCTTGCTTTCTAATTGCATAGAAAAGGTAAAATCGGTAGGAGTGTGGCATATCCATAATCTGGAAAATGCATATAAAATTTTTTGGCCCTCCCTTCATACCAGAGAAATCTGATTTTTTTTCTTTTTATGGGGTGTTTGCAATACCTGATTGTAAAATTTGGGTTGATATTATACAATAATATACATATATTTTATGCATTTCTGAGTTTCTAAACTTTTTCTGTGTTGTCTCTGTAATGGGCTTGTACTGACATCGAAAAAAGGAGATTCTTTAATTGATATGGTGGTAATTCTGAGAAAATGGATGTTGGTGAGGAAGAGTACTTATTTAACCCCTATGGAATAAGGGGGCAATGCTTCCACAAAGACTTCTATGAGAGCAAAGATTCTGCTTCATTCCAATGATGTAGATATCAGAGAGGGGAAAGGTTTTGGAAATCAGACAATGTAATTTTGAGTGGGTTTCTCTACTGTATCAACTTAGCTCCCAGGGACAGGTTATTTGCTTATGATCTTCTGGCTACTTTACTATAGATGGCCCTGATGTGTGATGAAGAATTTTTAACTGGGACACAAATGTGCATTCTGTAGCCCCAATGAGATGTTCCTGATCATCATCATCACCACCACCTTGCATTAAGAGACCCACTATGAACTGCAAAGATTTAGAATCATACACCACAAGGACCACCCAAGGAAATGTGAGACTTGATCCTTTCAAATGGGAGGAGAATTTCTGAATTTTGTATTCCACATTTTGTTATTTTTTTTTTCACTTTCCACTCTTCCCCTTCTGTGCCAGAACTGTCCCATAAAAGCTCTATAGGCATTTAACCAGAATTTCTTTGACTCAGCTTCTTTCCTTATATCCACAACATGGGAGATTTTACTCACAAGAACTAGCTGACTCCAGGACCTGATTGGTCACAAGTTTCCCAATGAACCTTCATCCCTTATCTCTATCCCCCAAAACCCAGCCAGCATGGGGAAGAACTAGGAAAAAGCTAGGATTTGATTGGGATTTGGGATTTGATTGACTGGATTCCCTCTAAAGCAGCTTCCTGATCACCCCAAAGCATTTTTATGCCTTAGACTTATGGAATCTGGTCCCTTCAGACTTGGTGGATTTCTTTTTTTTCTTTCTTTTTGGTGAGACAATTGTAGTTAAGTGACCTGCCCAGGATCACACAACTAGTAAGTATTAAGTGTCTGAGGCAAGATTTGAACTGAGGTCCTCCTGAATCCAGGTCTGGTGCTCTATCCATTGCACCATCTAGCTGCCCCTGGAGTTATTTTTTTTCTTTTTTGACTTGGTGGATTTCTGAAGCCCACCCTAGTCACTTAGTAAATATTTATTAAGCAACATAATTGTTGCTTGTATGGCTTATATGGCAACATTATTAAGCAATCTGAATGTTACCAAATGTTACTATGTGCCAAATATTGTATTAAGTAGTGGGAATACAAAAGGAGAATAAAGACAGAGCCCTCAGGGAGGTCACAGTCTAATGGGGGACAAAACAACAAACCAGAATACTATATGCAGGATAAATAGAAAATGATGAAAGGAGGAAAGGCACTAACATTAAGAGGATTTGAGAAAGGATTTCTGTAGAAGATAAGGTTTTAAGGAGAGAGGGCATTCTAGACCTAGGGACCAGTCAGAAAAATTGCTTAGAGACAAGAGATTGTTCATGTCACTGGATCAAAGAGTACATGGTGGGTGAGAATGTTAAAAAGACTGGAAAGGTAGGAGGGAATAGGTTGTGAAAGGCTTTAATGCCAGACAGAGGATTTTGTATTGTATCCTGGAGGCAATAGGGAGCTTCTGGAGTTTATGGGGTAGACGAGTAACTTGGTTGGGCCTGTACTTTAGGAAAATCACTATAATGATTAAATGGAGGATAGATTGGTGCAGGGAGAAAAATGAGGCAGGCAGACCCACCAGCATCTATTGAAATAGTCCAGGTGTGAGATCATGAGGACCCATAGCAGAGCAATGGCAAGGTCAAAGAAGAGGGGGCTTGCTGATGTAGGAATGTTGAGAAGAGTAAGAGTAAAGTTCTCTCTGCTTATACCAGACACAATTGTGCTGATCATGGCTCTGGGTGTGGGCAAGGAGAAATAAGTGTATATCTGGTGAATGTGGTAACAGAGGGATGGAGATCCTTCTGGCTGTGGGCACTCCCAGGAAAATGGAATCCCTGGTTTCAGTTCCAGAGCAGAGGGATGAGTGGAAATTGCCAGCCATAAGAAAAGTATGGACAATAACTACGTGGCTGGGTCCTCAGCTATGGCTCAGGGGTAAAGAGGAGTGTTTAAGGTTGAGCTCCCAAAAAGAGCTTAGAACACAATGGTACATAAAACCTGACACTTGAGGCTGAATAATATTCCACTTTTAAAAATAACAACAACAACGAGTAACCAAAGGAGACCTGATCATAGATAGCTATTATGGAGACAGAAAAGACCTAGTTTTATATTCCCAAAAAACCCACTCCTACTTTAAAGAAAAATGCCAGTCACAAGCCCAAAAAGAGTTCTTTGGAAAGCTTTAAAAATCAAATAAGGAGGAGAATTCTGGGAAGATGGCAGAGTAGGTCAGTAAATTTCAGTCTCTTCAGATTTCCCCCACAAACAGAACAAATCTGTGCCTTTAGACTGGTGAAAAATCAAAAAGATTTGGGACAGAACAGGGGTCCTCCTGTGACAAATCCAGGGATTGACCAGTGCGAAGTACAAACACCTCTGAGCTACCTCCACAAAACACCAAGTGGGGACCCCTGGGGCTACCTGGATGTGGCTGGGGCCTCAAAGCAATCACAGGAACTTTCATTTCCCAGACTATCTACAGAATGGGTAGGGAGAACAGAGGAGGAATTCCAGGAAGACTGAGGAAATCTCAGTTAATTAGGATGACAGACCAAGCTGTGTTGCAGAGATGGTCCGAATGAGAAGGAAACAGCACACCTGGAGTAGGGGGCAGGGATGTTGTCAACTATGGGCACTTGCAGGAGGGATGACCTTTTGATTTGGGGTTTCAGGTCATAGGGGAGCGCTGAAATAAGGTCAGAGGCCCACCCCAAGATTAGAGGTACTTACACTAATACTTTTCATTAAAAAAATGAACCAGCAAAGAAGAAAAACCCCAACCATACAAACTTACTTTGGGAGTAGGGAAGACTCATGTTTATCTTCAGAGGAGGACACTAAAGTTTAAAAAAAGTTTCTTATATTCCTAAAAGTGATATTAAATGGCTCTCTGCCCTAAAAGAATTCAAAAACTACTTTAAAAGTCAAATGAAAGAGATTGAGGAAAAAATTTAAAATTAAAATTAAAACCATCCAAGAAAAACAATATTATGAAAAAAAGTTAACCAACTAGAGAAGGAAATAAAAAGTCTTAAAGATGAAAAGAATTCTTTGAAAATTAGAACTGGACAAGAAGAATTTAATGAATGTATGAGAGATGAAGAAATAACACAAAATATAAAGAATGAAAAAGTAGAACAGAATGTGAAACATCTTATTAAAAAACACAATAGCTTTAGAGAACAGATCAAGAAGAAAAAAATTCAGAATAATTGGACTACTTGAAAGCTGGGACCAAAAAAAGAACCTTGGCATAATAATGCAAGAAATAATCCAAGAAAAATTGTCCTGGAGTGATAGAACATGAGGTGAAAGTAGAAATAGAAAAAATCCATGGATGACCACCTCAAAGAGATCTTTAGTACAAAACAGATAGGAATATTATTGCCAAAGATAAAAAGTACCAGATGAAAGACAAAATGTTGCAAGAAACAAGAAAAAACACTTCAAATATGCTGGAGCTATAATGAGAATTGAACAGGATATAGCAGTAGCCACAATAAAAGATAGCAGGCACTGGAATAATATACTGGCAATTAAAAGAAATAAGTCTATGGACAAAAATATCACATCCAGCAAAATTATCCATAATACTGAATTTGAAAAAAAAAAGACACTCAACAAATGTTGAGATTGACAGAACTTTGTCTCAACCAAACATGTACTAATAGAAAATTTAACATATAAGAACCAATATTAAAAAATAATTTTGCTGGGGGGGGGGGCAGAGCCAAGATGGCAAAGAGTAGACATGTCTTTATCTGAGTTCCTTCTACTGTCCTTCAGATAAACACCAGATCATGCATCTAAACTGATTTTGGAGTGACAGAAACCACAAATATTTGAAGTATAACAAATTTCCACAAGAAGAAACTTTGAAAAAACTTAAGAAAAGGTCTGTTTCAATTGAGCATGGGAAGAGGAAGCCAAAGCCAGACAGAGCCCAGTGAGTCTGGGGCAGAAAGGCAGGATGTTGTGCCATCCACACACCAAGGAATCTACTTCAAGAATCTTAGACTACTCTGTCCTGGTCACAAGCCAGTGGTTCTTCAGATTAGCTATGAGACACCCAAAGCAAATACAAATGGCAAATAGCCTCTGAACCCCAGAAAACTGTGGTACTTGGCCTTACCTATCCAGCATTGGAAGTTAGTCAGCATGAATCAAAGGCAAACTATAGTGACTGCCTAGAAATCCTAGTGAGCCTAGAAATCATCTTTCAAGAAATCATCAAAGAAAACTGCCTGGAGATCCTAGAACCAGAGAGCAAAATAGCCATTGAAAGAATTCACCAATCACCTCCTGAAAGAGACCCCAAAATGAAACCGCGAAAGAACATTATATCTAAATTTCTGAATTATCAGATAAAGGAGAAAATATTGCAAACAGCCAGAAAGAAACAATTCAAATATAGAGAAGCCACAAGTAGGATTACCCAGGACCTAGCATCTTCCACTTTAAAGGATCAAAGATTGTGGAATATAATATTTGAGAGGGCAAAGAAATTTAGATTACAGCCAAGAATCAACTATCAAGCAATATTAAGCATTATCTTTCAGGGAAAAGGAAGGATATTCCATGAAAAAGGTGAATTTCATTGATTTCAGATGAAAAAAACAGAGTTGAATAAAAAATTTGATCTTTAAATACAAAACTCAAAAAGGGCATAAAAAAGTAAAAAGGAAAGAAAAAAATTTTCTTTTAAAAGTTAAAAAGCTTATATCCCTAGATGGGAAGATATGTTTAACTCTTGAGATCTGTAATTCTATTATGGGTATAAAGAGAGAGTGCAGCTATAATTTGATTTTACTGTTATAATATAAAAAAGTAAAAGTAGAAAGGGAATTGTATTGGAAAAAAGGGGGAAAGTGGAGGTAAAATTAGGGAAATTACATTTCATGAAGAGGCAAAAAAAAAACCTATTATAATTGAGGGAAAAAAGGGAAGGGGATGAATATTATGTGACTCTTACTCTCATCAGATTTGGCTCAAAGAGAAAATATCAGACATATTTAGTTTCACAGAGAAACTTCTCTTACTTTATAGGGAAGTGGGAGGGGAAAAGGGAGAGGAAAGAGGGAGGCCAATAAAAGGAAAAACAGAAGTAGTAGGGGAAAGATATAAGAAAAGGAGAGGACTGTTTGAGGAAGGTAGTGGTCAGAAGCAAAATACTGGGGAAGAGGGAAAGGGAGAAAGAAAAGACAAAAGCATAACTTGGGGTAAATAAGATGAAACAAAATACAAAATTAGTCATTTTAACTGTGAATGGGAATGGGATGAACACTTCCATAAAATGAAAGCCAATAGCAGACTGAATTAAAAGCCAGAATTCTACAATTTGTTGTTTACAAGAAACACGTTTAAAGAAGAGTGATAAAGTCAGAGTAAAAGTAAAAGGCTGGAGCAGAATCTATTATGCTTCAACTGAAGTAAAAGAAAGCAGGGGTAGCAATACTGATCTCAGATCAAGAAAGACCAAAGAGATCGAATTAAAAGAGATAATAAAGGAAAATACATCTTGCTAAGGGGTACCAAAGATAATGAAGTAATATCAATACTAAACATATATGCATCAAGTGGTATAGCATCCAAATTCCTAGAGAGTTGCAAGAAAAATTAAACTGCAAAACTGTACCAGTGAGGTATCTCAAACTTGCTCTATCAGAACTACAAAAGTTAAACCACAAAATAAATAAGAAAGATGTTAAGGAGGTAAATAGAATCCTAGAAAAGTTAGGTATGATAGACCTTTGGAGAAAATTTAATGGAGACAGAAAAGAATATAATTTTTTTCTCAGCAAATTGACCATATAATAGGGCACAAAAACCTCAAAGTCAAATGCAGAAAGGCAGAAATAGTAAATGTATTTTTTCAGATCATGATGAAATAAAAATTACATGGGATAAAAGGCCAAGGGATAATACACCAAAAATTAATTGTAAACTAAAAAAAAAATCTAATCCTAAAGAATGATTGAATATAAACAAAAAATCATAGACACAATCAATTGTTTCATCTAAAACAGTGACAATAATAAGACAACATACCAAAATTTGTGGGATGCAGTCAAAGTGGTTATTAGGGAAATTTTTATATCTCTAGATGCTTACCTGCAAAAAAAAAATAGAGAAACAGAAGATCAAGGAATTGGG
This sequence comes from Sarcophilus harrisii, assembly GCF_902635505.1. NCBI lineage: Eukaryota > Metazoa > Chordata > Mammalia > Dasyuromorphia > Dasyuridae > Sarcophilus > Sarcophilus harrisii. The sequence goes on from NC_045432.1 coordinate 11,626,289, forward strand.
TTTGCAACGAGAAAAAGAACAAATTAAAAATCCCCAATTAAATACCAAATTTGAAATTCTGAAAATAAAAGGGGAGAAACTGAAAATTTGAGAGCACAAAAACTATTGACTTTATAAATAAAACTAAGAGTTGGTTTTATGAAAAAAACCAACAAAATGTATAAAAATATAGTTAATTTGATTGATTACAAAAAGGAAAGAAGAAAATCAAATTGTTAGACTAAAAAATGAAAAGAGAGAAATTTCCACCAATGAAGAGGAAATTAGAGCAATAATTAGGAGTTATTTTGCTCAACTATATATCAATAAATTTGATAATCTAAGTGAAATGAAGGAATATTTACAAAATTATAGATTGCCCTGGTTAACAGAAGAGGAAATAAATTATTTAAATAGTTCCATTTTAGAAAAATAAATAGAACAAGCTATGAATCAATTCCCTAAGAAAAAAATCTCCAGGACTAGATGGATTTCAACCATTTTGGAGAGTAGTTTGGAACTATGCTCAAAAAGTTATCAAACTGTGCATACCCTTTGATCCAGCAGTGTTACTACTGGGCTTATATCCCAAAGAGATTATAAAGAAGGGAAAGGGACCTGTATGTGCACGAATGTTTGTGGCAGCCCTTTTGTAGTGGCTAGAAACTGGAAACTGAATGGATGTCCATCAGTTGGAGAATGGCTGAATAAATTGTGGTATATGAATATTATGGAATATTACTGTTCTTTTTTTATATTAATTTTTTTTTATTTAATAGCCTTTTATTTACAGGATATATACATGGGTAACTTTACAGCATTAACAATTGCCAAACCTCTTGTTCCAATTTTTCACCTCTTACACCCCCACCTCCCTAGATGGCAGGATGACCAGTAGATGTTAAATATATTAAAATATAAATTAGATACACAATAAGTATACATGACCAAAACGTTATTTTGCTGTACAAAAAGAATCAGACTCTGAAATATTGTACAATTAGCTTGTGAAGGAAATCAAAAATGCAGGTGTGCATAAATATAGGGATTGGGAATTCAATGTAATGGTTTTTAGTCATCTCCCAGAGTTCTTTCTCTGGCCGTAGCTGGTTCAGTTCATTACTGCTCCATTGGAAATGATTTGGTTGATCTCGTTGCTGAGGATGGCCTGGTCCATCAGAACTGGTCATCATATAGTATTGTTGTTGAAGTATATAATGATCTCCTGGTCCTGCTCATTTCACTCAGCATCAGTTAGTGTAAGTCTCTCCAGGCCTTTCTGAAATTATCCTGTTGGTCATTTCTTACAGAACAGTAATATTCCATAATATTCATATACCACAATTTATTCAGCCATTCTCCAACTGATGGACATCCATTCAGTTTCCAGGTTTTAGCCACTACAAAAAGGGCTGCCACAAACATTCGTGCACATACAGGTCCCTTTCCCTTCTTTATAATCTCTTTGGGATATAATCCCAGTAGTAACACTGCTGGATCAAAGGGTATGCACAGTTTGATAACTTTTTGAGCATAATTCCAAACTACTCTCCAGAATGGTTGGATTCCTTCACAACTCCACCAACAATGCATCAATGTCCCAGTTTTCCCGCATCCCCTCCAACAATCATCATTATTTTTTCCTGTCATCTTAGCCAATCTGACAGGTGTGTAGTGGTATCTTAGAGTTGTCTTAATTTGCATTTCTCTGATTAATAATGAATTGGAGCATCTTTTCATAGGACCAGAAATAGTTTCAATTTCTTCATCTGAGAATTGTCTGTTCATATCCTTTGACCATTTTTCAATTGGAGAATGGCTTGATTTTTTATAAATTAGAGTTAATTCTATATATTTTGGAAATGAGGCCTTTATCAGAACCTTTGACTGTAAAAATATTTTCCCAGTTTATTGCTTCCCTTCTAATCTTGTCTGCATTAGTTTTGTTTGTACAAAAACTTTTCAGTTTAGTATAGTCGAAATTTTCTATTTTGTGATCAGTAATGATCTCTAGTTCTGCTTTGGTGATAAAGACCTTACCCTCCCACAGGTCTGAGAGGTAAACTATCCTGTGTTCCTCTAATTTATTAATAATTTCATTCTTTATGCCTAGGTCATGAACCCATTTTGACCTTATCTTGGTGTACGGCGTTAAGTATGGATCAATGCCTAGTTTCTCTGCTATATTAGTTTCAATTTTCCCAGCAATTTTGATCAAACAGTAAGTTCTTATCCCAAAAGCTGGGATCTTTGGGTTTGTCAAAGACTAGGTTGCTATATTTGTTGACTGTTTTATCCCTTGAACCTAATCTATTCCACTGATCAACTAATCTATTCCTTAGCCAATACCAAATAGTTTTGGTAACTGCTGCTCTATAATATAATTTTAGATCTGGTACACCTAAGCCACCTTCATTTGATTTTTTTTCATTAATTCCCTGAAATTCTTGACCTTTTGTTTTTCCATATGAACTTTGTTGTTATTTTTTCTAGGTCATTAAAATAGTTTTTTGGGAGTCTGATTGGTATAGCACTAAATAAATAGATTAGTTTAGGTAATATTGTCATCTTTATTATATTTGCTTGCCCTATCCAAGAGCATTTAATATTTTTCCAATTGGTTAGATCAGACTTAATTTGTGTGAAAAGTGGTCTGTAATTTTGCTCATAAAGTTTCTGATTTTCCCTTGGCAGATAGATTCCTAAATATTTTATATTATCAGTAGTTACTTTAAATGGAATTTCTCTTTGTAACCCTGACTGTTGGATTTTGTTAGTGATATATAAGAATGCTGATGACTTATGTGGGTTTATTTTATAACCAGCAACTTTGCTAAAGTTGTGATTATTTCTAATAACTTTTTAGCAGAATCTCTGGGGTTCTCTAAGTATACCATCATGTCATCGGCAAAGAGTGATAATTTGTTTTCCTCATTGCCTATTCTTATTCCTTTAATCTCTTTCTCAGCTCTTATTGCTATAGCTAGCGTTTCTAATACAATATTAAATAGTAACGGTGATAGTGGGCAGCCTTGTTTCACTCCGGATGGAATATTACTGTTCTGTAAGAAATGACCAACAGGAGGATTTCAGAAAGGCCTGGAGAGACTTACACAAACTGATGCTGAGTGAAATGAGCAGGACCAAGAGATCATTATATACTTCAACAACAATACTATATGATGAACAGTTCTGATGGACCTGGCCATCCTCAGCAACGAGATCAACCAAATCATTTCCAATGGAGCAGTAATGAACTGAACCAACTATGCCCAGAGAAAGAACTTTGGGAGATAACTAAAACCATTACATTGAATTCCCAATCCCTATATTTATGCCCACCTGCATTTTTGATTTCCTTCACAAGCTAATTGTACAATATTTCAGAGTCTGATTCTTTTTATAAGCAAAATAATGTTTTGGTCATGTATACTTATTGTGTATCTAATTTATATTTTAATGTATTTAACATCTACTGGTCATCCTGCCATCTGGGGGAGGGGGTGGGAGATAAGAGGTGAAAAATTGGAACAAGAGGTTTGGCAATTGTTAAAGCTGTAAAGTTATCCATGCATATAACCTGTAAATAAAAGGCTATTAAAAAAAAAGGACTAGATGGATTTACCTGTGAATTCTACCAAACATTTAAAGAATGATTAATTTCAATACTATATAAACTATTTGACAAAATAGGGAAAAAAGGACTCCTACCAAATTCCTTTTATGAAATCAAATATGATACTGATACCTAAATCAAGTAGAGTGAAAGCAGAGAAAAAAATTATAGACCAATTTTCCTAATGAATATTGATGCAAAATCTTAAATAAAATATTAGCAAAGAGATTACAGAAAGTCATCCCCAGGATAGTACACCATGACGAAATAGAATTTATACCAGGAATGCAGGGCTGGTTCCATATTAAGAAAACTATTGGCCTAATTGACTATATCAATAATCAAAGTAACAAAAATCATTTGATCATCTCAATAGTGCAGAAAAAGCATTTGTTAAAATCCAACAGCCGTTCCTATTAAAAACAATAGAGAGTATAGGAATAAATGGACTTTTCTTTCAACTGATTAGTAGCATCTATTTAAAACCATCAGCAAGCATCATATGTAATGGGGACAAATTAGAACCATTACCAGTAAGATCGGGGTGAAACAAGGTTGCCCACTATCACCATCACTATAAAATATTTTACTAGAGAAGTTAGCTTTGGCAATAAGAGAAAAAAAGATATTAAAGGAATTAGAGTGAGAAACCAGATTATCACTCTTTGTAGATGATATGAGGGTATTCTTAGAGAACCCCAGAGAATCAACTAAAAAACTACTAGAAACAATTCACAACTTTAGCAAAGTTGCAGGATACAAAATAAATCCATAGAAATCATCAGCATTTTTATATATTACCAACAAAGTTCAGGAGCAAAAGATATAAAGAGAAATTCCATTTAAAATAACTGTAGATAATATAAAATATTTGGGAATCTATCTGCCAAAGAAAAGTCAGAAACTATATGAACACAACTACAAAATACTTTCTACACAAATAAAGTTAGATCTAAACAACTGGAAATATATCAGCCTGGGTAGGCTGAGCGAATATAAAAAAATGACAATACTACCTAAATGAGTCTATTTATTTAGGGTTATACCAATCAAACTCCCAAGAAATTATTTTATAGATCTAGAAAAACTAATAACAAAGTTCATATGGAAGAACAAAAGGTCAAGAATTTCAAGGGAATTAATGAAAAAAAATGCTAATGAAGGTGGCCTAGCTGTGCTAGACCTAAAACATTATTATAAAACAGTGGTCATCAAAACCATTTGGTACTGGCTAAGATATAGAGTAGTTGATTAGTACAATAGGTTAGGTCCACAGGACAAAAGAATCAATAACTATGGCAATCTGGTGTTTGACAAACTCAAATATCCCAGATTTTGGGATAAGAACTCAATATTTGACAAAACCTGCTGGGAAAATTGGAAACTAATATGGCAGAAACAAAGCATTGACCCACACCAAACAACGTATACCAACATAACAACATATACCACCATATGCCAAGATAAGCTTGAAATGGGTCCATGATTTATACATAAAGAGTGATATTATAAGCAAATTAGAAGAACATAGGCTAAGATCTGTGGAGGAAGGAATTTGTGACCAAAGGACATTATTGAACACCAAATAGATAATTTTGATTATATTAATTTGAAAAATCTTTGTATGGAGACACAATTAGAAGGGAAACAATAAACTGGGGAAAATTTACATTTAAGGGTTCTAATAAAGTCCTCATTTCTAAAATATATAGAAAATTGACTCAAATTTATAAGAATTCAAGCCACTCTCCAATTGATAAATGGTCAAAGAATATGAACAGACAATTTTCAGATGAAGAAATTGAAACCATTTCTAGTCATATGAAAAGGTGCTCTAAGTCACCCTTGGTTAGAGAAATGCAAATTAAGACAACTCTGAGGCACCACTACATGCTTCTCAGATTGGCTAAGAATGACAAGAAAAGATAATGATGAATGTTGGAGGGGATGTGGAAAAACTGGGACACATACATTGTTGGTGGGGTTGTGAATTGATCCAATCAGAACTAGCATGTCAATGATAGAAAACTGGATGAAGCTATCTCATCTCTCTCAGAAGTTTGCTAAATTATCTTGAAATTTAATGCACTTGTCAGATGAAGAAATTGAAACTATTTCTAGTCCTATGAAAAGATGCTCCAAGTCATTATTAATCAGAGAAATGCAAATTAAGACAACTCTAAGATACCACTACACAGCTGTCAGATTGGCTAAGATGACAGGAAAAAATAATGATGATTGTTGGAGGGGATGTGGGAAAACTGGGACATTGATGCATTGTTGGTGGAGTTGTGAACGAATCCAACCATTCTGGAGAGTAGTTTGGAACTATGCTCAAAAAGTTATCAAGCTGTGCATACCCTTTGATCCAGCAGTGTTACTACTAGGCTTATATTCCAAAGAGATTATAAAGAAGGGAAAGGGACCTGTATGTGCACGAATGTTTGTGGCAGCCCTTTTTGTAGTGGCTAGAAACTGGGAACTGAGTGGATGTCCATCAGTTGGAGAATGGCTGAATAAATTGTGGTATATGAATATTATGGAATATTACTGTTCTGTAAGAAATGACCAACAGGATGATTTCAGAAAGGCCTGGAGAGACTTACACGAACTGATGCTGAGTGAAATGAGCAGGACCAGGAGATCATTATATACTTCAACAACAATACTAGATGATGACCAGTTCTGATGGATCAGGCCATCCTCAGCAACGAGATCAACCAAATCATTTCTAATGGAGCAGTAATGAACTGAACTAGCTATGCCCAGAAAAAGAACACTGGGAGATGACTAAAAACCATTACATTGAATTCCCAATCCCTATATTTATGCCCACCTGCATTTTCGATTTCCTTCACAAGCTAATTGTACAATATTTCAGAGTCTGATTCTTTTTGTACAGCAAAATAACGTTTTGGTCGTGTATACTTATTGTGTATCTAATTTATATTTTAATGTATTTAACATCTACTGGTCATCCTGTCATCTGGGGGAGGGGGTGGGGGGTAAGAGGTGAAAAATTGGAACAAGAGGTTTGGCAATTGTTATTATTATTATTTTTTTTTATTTAATAGCCTTTTATTTACAGGATATATACATGAGGTTTGGCAATTGTTAACGCTGTAAAGTTACCCATGCCATATAACCAGTAAATAAAAGGCTATTAAATAAAAAAAAAATTTAATGCACTTGTTAGGGTGCTATAATTACATTAAAACTTTGCCCCTTGACCAGGAAATGGATTCAAGCCTGCTAATTCTTTTGAGACACATCGCAACATCAGTCTATGATCTTAAACTTTGGGGTTCCCCTTCCCAACCTCAACATTTGGTAACCTGTACGGGGAGAGTCTGGCCTCCCCTGGCTTGATTATCTCCTTGTCAAGGAAAGTTCCCCATTTTTTTTTCTCCCACAATCCTATACCAGGGCACCCCAAGTCACTGGGAGGAGGCTTGTCTGAGACGGCATGAGCTCCACACTCAGCAAGTTTTCCTTGACTGGGGACATGCAGACTGGAAAATTCTTGCAACTTTCAGCAAAGTTCCTAGGGAAACTTTGCCACCCTCTCACCTTCTCTGGGACACAAGAGAAGACAGAAATGCTATATTATAGCTTTGGCAAAATTTTAAGACTTTTAGCAAAGAAGGGACAGTCCTCTTCTATGCTGCTTTGTCTGTGTCTGCGTCTTTGTGCAGAATGTCTTTGTCAGGTTTGTTCTGTGAGCTAGATTTTGTTACGTAGAAAGATTTAAAATGCAACTAGCAAAAAACAAATAAACAAACAAATAATAAATAACCTCTATGCTCTAGTTAGAATGCTGGGAAAATTTCTTTAAAAGCCTAACTTTTTTCTGTGGACTTCAGCTCTGGCTAAGCCAGGGGCTACACAAAAAAAGGTAGCTAATTAAAATTAAAATAACATCTTAGATTCTCAAAATTTTGAAAACAGTAATTAAGAAGTTTGGCGATTAGTCATTTTAATATTGCAAGAAAAATTCCTGAAACATTGGGGATAATTCCAGAATTTACCCTATTCTGAAAGGAAAAAAAAGGGAAAAACAAACTAGGTAAAGAGAAACTTTTTGTTAACTCTTCCTTGACTCCTGTCTTATCTGGAGTCCCCTTCTGCTTCTTTGGGAAAGCACCTCAGAAGGTATTAAGGGGCCCTTTCCACTCCACTCCCTGGAGTGGTCCTCAGTGTATCTCAGTCCTGGGGATTGATAACAAGGTCAATATGGCTCAACTCCCTCTATTTGCTAAATCCCTCTCATCTCATATCAGATTAAAACTCAAATTCTGCCTCACCTCTAGAAATAAGGGAAGCAAAACTGTGGGGACCCCACACAACTTTGCCCAAACACCTCCCCAATCCAGTTTGGGGGGAATGGGGATGGAGTGAGGGGCAGGTTCCATGATCAGCATTCCTTGAGCCCCGGCATCTAAACCTACCATCAAAAGGATATCTGGGCACCAATCACCCCTGCTTTCAGCAGATTCTATCCAGGAAATGCCTAGGAAGAATTCCAGTACCTCTGGCATCACCCAGCATGGCAGTGTGAGGTGAGAAAGCCACTCAGTCTCTGCATTTGGTAAGACCACCATTTTCTGTTTAAATTATGGATATGTATTAGTTATGTAATTTATGGCAAATTATTTTATCTCTGCTCAGTTTTCTGATTTGTAAAGAGAAATAATAGTTGCTGTGAATACCATGACTGCAAAAGTGCTTAGAATAAAACATGATACATGAATGTTAACTGCTTTATTGGATATAATTGCTTTATATTTGATAACTTTATGAGTTTTTAGATGTGATCAACAGATAAATGATTTCAGTATGTGTGCAAAGTAATCTAGGAATTTGTTTGAGATGTGATAGTAAAAGCAGTTTTAAAAGAGCTCTAATTAAAGCCCACTAAAGGGATCTATTTGCACTAATAGTGTTAACAGAAGAATTTGGGAATTTTAGGAAAACAGAAAAGCAGTTTGTTACTACTTTATAAACTCTTGCTATCTAGAGTCATACTTCTGAGGGCCCAGTCAGTAAAAACTGGCACCTTTTCCTGGCTCTCAATGATTTGCGTAAATTGGAAAATAACTAAGTTGCAATTAAGTTTGTCTAGGACATTTAATCAGATTCTAGGGAATCACATTAATTAAAAAGTTAAGTCAATTTTGAAAATCTGTCCTATCTCAATTTTAAGAATTGTCTTGTTTTCTCCCTAAAACTAAAGGGGAAACTTATTTAAGAGACAAGAAACTACAGCTAAGACTATTTGGCTATTAGGAAAATTGTAAAATTTTTAACTAAGCTATTTGGATTTATTGTCATCATGTTAAGCCTTATCAGTTCACCTCCAAGTAAGAGGTGTGCAGCATCTTTTTCCCCTTTCACAGAGTGGGGGGAGGTATCAAACAGCACAGCCCATGAAAACACTATGAATAATTGGGGTGGGCAACAGCAAGCTCAGCCCCTTCTCTGGGGTCTCTGTCAACTCCCTTTAATTTGTAAGCTTGACAGTTTTCTTGAAACCATGTTAAACAAAACCTCCCATGGTTTTAAGTCCTAGTAAACTTTTACTAGATAACTAGCTCTAATCTGTGATTTATAGAATTTGCTATTAAGGATAAAATCTCTTGGGACTGTAACTGATATTGTTTTGAGTTCTGAATTTGATTGCCTGATCAGTTAGTAGCCCATCATTTCTAGAGAAATGCCATGAATTACTCAGAGAATGCCATCCTGAAATGTCTAGGTAGACATCTTATTTGGGCAAAAGTTAGAAAGACGACTTTAATCTTTGCTTAAGGTGGGATCCTTTTGACTCAGTTTCTTAGTTCTATTTCTTTGTTTCCCACCTGATTATTCCTGAGTTTGGCTATGATGGAAAATTGTTACTGCATGATCAGCTGTCAAAACAGATCTAAGGGTGCTTTTTCCTGTAATGTATGGGCTCTCAGGCTAAAGCCTGAAGGATTTGTTTCGATACTATTATAATCATCCCATTCCTCTTATAACAAATTTCTATAATCAGAGCAAATGGTCAGTAGAAGCCATGAGCACAGTACAAGTATCCCAGGGGACACAATGGTTCTCTACTCTAGATCTTAAAGATGCTTTCTTTTGCATACCATTGCATAAAGACTCATAATTTCTTTTTGCCCTTGAAGAAGCAAATTCAGGAAAATGTAACTTCCCACCAATGCACATGGACAGTATGGGTTAGATGGTATCTTGATCTTCAACCCCACCCTAGAAACTTCTCTGACTGCAGCCATACAAACCCTAAATTTCCAGCCCCCTCCCTCACCCACTCAGAGATATGAAGATTTTTTTTTTGTCTAAAGGCCCACATAGTCTTATTAGTTTGTTAAAACCCTGAAGAATATACTAATCTCTGAGTTTATGTGGGTATGTATGTGTGTAGGTATATGTGTGTATGTAGACATGTGTATATGTGTTGGTGTGTATATACATATATATATATATATATATATATATATCTCAGTACATATATATTTGTATTCATGTATGTGTGTATGTATGTGTATCTGCTTAACTGTAGTCTGCTTGGGGGAGGTGTGGGGATGAAAGGGAAAAAAATAGAGTAAAACATACACAGCAGAAAACAAAAGAATAACCTACAAGGAAACAAAGGAAAGTTGGATACTCATGAATATAATCTCTTCTATTATTATATAGGCTTTCTTGAAATGAAAATTTATTGTTATATATTTTGAATCTTCCCTGATGTTCTGCTGGGAAAATAACAATTTGTTTTGTTTTTTAATTTTCCTTTTCCGTCTTTATTTTTCTCTTCTGTTTTTTTTCCTTACATGGTATTCAATTAAAAAAATCAAATTAAATGACTAGTGTGAAAATATGTTTACATGATTGCATATGTATAACCTATATAAAATTGAGGGAGGAAGAGTCAGAGAAAGGATTTGCATGGGCAGAAGGAAGATCTTACTCCTTCCTTTAGTTGTCCTACTCTGCCCTGTTGATCAAATGAATTTCCATATGGAGCTAAGGGAGACCATGTCTAGAGAAGTCAATAGCAATTATATCTTTGTTGTACTTTCTTATTCCAATGGGGCAAAGTAAACTCCATGTTGAATGTTTAGTGATTTTCTACTGCCTCATTTCATCACAATATAAACCTTCAAAGAGAGATGGCATTAGAATGATTCTTCTTATATTGTCCTTCCAAATACTCTGTACTCCTGAGCAAATTAAATAAAAAATTCTTCCTAGCTGGTATTTTGTGTTTTGGGGGTCTCCCAGTTTTAATATTCTGTTGTTTTAAGGCTACTGGCCATTGTATGGTCTATCTTTTATACTTGTTCTAATTGCCTCTCAGCACTCTTCTCTATGGCTATTATCAGTCCTCTTATATTCTAAGGTCCCAGTAGCTCTAACAATTTATGCCCTCCGATTTTGACCATGTGCTATTTTGTGTATTCTAAGGTCCCTCTCACCTCTGATTTTGCCATTTATAGGGCCCCATCCAGTTCAGATATTCTTGATTCTGGATTTCATTTGGGCTTACACATTCTAAGTACCCACTCAGGTCTCATATATCCTTCTGGCTTCTATGTAGACTTAAAAGTACTATTTTAGTGATTGAACTGTCCTCCCATGTGTGTTTTCTAAATTCTCTTCCACCTTCATCTAAGACATTCTATGTTTTAAAGACCTTACCAGCCCTTACATATATCTGAAGACCTCACTGTGATCTAACCTTGTAAAGATAGGTTGTTTTTTCATTTCTTCTTTTTATTTTATGATATTCCATATGTCTTAGCAATACAAAAGGAAAAATGGTGTCTCTTGTAAACCCCATGTATTTGGGAATATGGCTAAGTACCTCTCTAAATTTCCTCCACAAAAAATGATAGAACATTGCCTCAGAGTGAAGATGGAGCAGCAGAAATAAACAAGAGTTGGGGAAAAGCAGTTGTCCTTCTATGACAACTTGATAAGACCCCAGAAATTCCTTAAAAACTGTAATTGAGTAAGGGCAAATTAATGATGTTATAAAACACCAAGAAATAATTTTAAAAATCAAAAGAAAAAATTAGATGAGAATGTAAAACATCTCATCAAAAAAAAATTGATCTGGAGAACAGTTCAATGAGGGACAACATAAAAATAGTCAGACTATCAGAAAGTTATAAACACAGAAAGAATCTTGATACAATATTACAAGGAATTATCGAGGAAAATTTCCCTGAAATTCTAAAACAAAAAGACAAAGGAGAAATAGAAAAAAATTCACTGAGCTTCCCCTAAAAGTCAACCCAGGAGAAAAACTTACGGGAACATTGTGGCTAAATATCTTTTTTATTATTATTATTTATAGCTTTTTATTTACAAGATATATGCATGGGTAATTTTTTAGCATTGACAATTACAAAACCTTTTGTTCCAATTTTTCCCCTCCTTCCCCTCACCCCCTCCCCCAGATGGCAGGTTGACCAATACATGTCAAATATGTTAAAGTATATGTTAAATACAATATATGTATACATGTCCATACAATTATTTTGCTGTACCAAAAGAATCGGACTTTGAAATACTGTACAATTAACCTGTGAAGGACATCAAAAATGCAAGCAGACAAAAATAGAGGAATTGGGAATATTATGTACTGGTTCATACTCATTTCCCAGAGTTCTTTTGCTGGGTGTAGCTGTTTCAATTCATTACTGCTCTATTGAAACTGATTTCGTTCATCTCATTGTTGAAGAGGGCCACGTCCATCAGAATTGATCATCATATAGTATTGTTGTTGAAGTATATAATGACCTCCTGGTCCTGCTCATTTCACTCAGAATCAATTCATGTAAGTCTCTCCAGGCCTTTCTGAAATCATCCTGCTGATCATTTCTTACAAAACAATTAGATTCCATAACATTCATATACCACAATTTATTCAGCCATTCTCCAATTGGTGGGCATCCACTCAGTTTCCAGTTTCTGGCCACTACAAACAGGGCTGCCACAAACTTCTTGCACATACAGGTCCCTTTCCCTTCTTTAAGATCACTTGGGGATATAAGCCCAATAATAACACTGCTGGATCAAAGGGTATGCACAGTTTGATAACTTTTTGAGCATAGTTCCAAATTGCTCTCCAGAATGGCTGGATGTGTTCACAATTCCACCAGCAATGTATGAGTGTTCCAGTTTTCCCACATCCCCTCCAACATTCCACATTATCTTTCCCTGTCATTCTAGCCAATCTGACAGGCGTGTAGTGATATCTCAGAGTTGTCTTAATTTACGTTTCTTTGATTAATAATGACTTGAAGCATCTTTTCATATGGCTAGAAGTAGTTTCAATTTCTTCTTAAGTAATCTTCTTAAGTTCTTCTTAAGTAATCACCATGAGAATAGCCAGGTGTTAAAGTTCAAAAGTCTTTATTGTCTCCTTCACAGTCTGTTTCTTTGCCTGGGGCCTGGGCCAGCTTTCTGGAGGTCCTCCAGAATGTGTCTTGGTTTCTGTGAGGGAGGTAGGAGGACCACCAAGATGGTCTCTGTCTTGAAGTCTCCCTGAGTTCAGGAACTTGTGCTCCAGTCTCCAGTCCTTTGTCTTCCCCGAGTCTGTTCCAGTCCCTCCTTCTAGGTCTGACTCTGACCTATTACAATTAAATCCATTCATCATACTGAGTATAAACCAATCATTATATCACTAGGGAACCATTATTTGTTGTAAGATTAATTCAACCATACTGAACTAGAGAAATATTAATCACCAATGCTAAACTATTGTCTTATCAATTCCACTGAGTTAACACCTTTCTCCAGAGTTCTGGCTCATTACATCTCCTGCTTTCTTTTGTTTTAGAACATAGGTGGTCAAGCACTCCCTGACTTCTCAGAGAGGTAAGAACCCCAAAAAGGAGGTGATCACACCCTCCCTGACCTCTCAGAAAAGGGGGTGAAAATACCATAAAAGGAGGTGATCATACCCTCCCTGACATATCAGGAAAGGAGATGAAAACACCAAAGGGAAATGGGAAATCAAACCAGATTAGCAGGTTTCTGAAGGGTCTCACTTGAAACAAGTATACATAAATCCATCAACATGGGAGGTATAGCAATATAACATAACATGAATCCACACGAGGAATTATACATGTCCATAAGTCCTAGAAATAGTCCATAACCAATCTATTGTCCATTACTTCATGTGTCAGGAAATCCAATGATTGCTGCAGATTTTGAAGTTCTTTAGCAGTCTCATTATCAATCATGTTCTTTTAGTGTCAGGTATTTTTTAGGTCTTCTTCTTTGTTTCATGGTTTTGGCGAGCCATCCAGGATGTAAATGAAGTGGTCTGATTGGTTTTCTGGAGGTCTTTGGACCAGTCTTCGTTTCAGCTGAGTAATCACCACGAGAATAGCCAGGGATAAAGTCCAAATTCTTTATTATCTCCTTCACAATCTGTTTCCTTGCCTGGGGCCCAAGCCAGCTTTTTGGAGGTCCTCAAGAATGTGTCTTTGTTTCTGTGGGGGAGGCAGGAAGATCACCATGACAGTCTCTGTCTTGAAGTCTCCCTGAGTCTGGAAGTTTGTGCTCCAGCCTCTAGTCCTCTGTCTTCCCTGAAGTCTGTTCCAGTCCCTCTCTACGTCTGACTCTGGCCTTTTAAATATTCTATTACAATTAAATCCATTCATCATACTGAGTTTAAGTCAATCATTATATCACTGGGGAACCATTATTTGTTGTAAGATTAATTCAACCATACTGAACTAGAGAACTATTGCTATTGCTAGAGAACCATGCTAAACTAAATAACCATTGTCTTATCAATTCTACTGAGTTAACATCTTGTTTAAATCAATCACACAGAGTTTCAGCCCTCTACACCTTTCATTTCTGGATGCAAAATTCTACTGGTGACCTTAGACAATTCAGTTTATGTCCTTAGACATTTTTGCTCTTTTGCAATATGAGGGGTTTGAACTAGATGACCTCATGTCCCTTCTACTTCTACATCATGAAATCTGTGGTACAAATTTGCTCAAACCTACACAGCCGTTCTGAACCCATGCCATGCATTCAATCAATATATTTTGAGACCTGGGACCCCTAAGTGGAGCTTCTTTCCTTTCCTACCCTGCTCCATGGAAGTAAAATAGTTTCTGAATTCCAAAAGCCTCAGTAGATCCTGTGGATGCGCTTTCTGCCTCCTTCTTGCCTACTCTATAGCGGTCCCTAACTCCTAACTCTCTGCTTGCTAAACTCTAGCTGCAGAGGAAGATTGGAAAGAAAGACCTAGGGACCTTCAAATCCCACACCCAGGGGAGAGAAAAGAGAAAGCCTTGGACTTCTACTACTCAGAAATTAGAAACAGACACAATTGCATTTACCTATTAGGAAATGAGAATTCAGACAACCTGAAAAATGACCACCCTGCCTCAGATTGAAATACCCCAAAGAAAGGAAATTCATTGCCTGTCCTTCTCAATCACCCTACTCTGGCCTTACTTTTTCCATTCCCAATTTTGACACTATAAACTGAGTTCAAAGATCCACTGCCTTTTTCTCTTCAAGTCTCTTACCCTCTTACCCATCCATTTTCAATCACCACCTCCTAGATCATCTCCATTGGCTCCTGCCAAACACCACATACTAGGGAAGTCATATGGATGGTTGATACTCAGAGCCATGCAAATACATCACCTAAACTCACTTGGGCTATCAAACTGCAAGGCAATCTTTTCATTTTGCCCTTTCTGACTCACTATTATACTCCTCACCAGGTGTGCTCCAAAACTTCCCCATTCTCCTCAAGTTTCCCACAGCTCCTTTCAACTCACACTTTGCATCCCCAGTTCTTCATCTTGTTTCTATCTGTTGGTTCCTTGTATGCCGTCTAAAAACACATCCATACCTCACTTATTACTTTTGTAATTATTTAAAATTTAATTAATTAAAATTGTAAAAATTATTTAACTTATATGCAGAGTACATCATGTTAAATGCCAGGTGGATGAATCAAAATCCAGAATTAAACTTTTGGGAGAAATAACAGCAATCTCCAATATACAGATGAGACCACTCTGATGGCAGAAAGTGAAGAAAAATTAAGAAACCTCCCAGAGGAGACTGGGAAAGCTGGCTTGAAGCATAACATGAAAAAAAACCTTAAGATCTTGACAACTAGTCTCATCACTTCGAGGCAAATAGAGAAGAAATGAAAGTAGTGCCAGATTTTATATTCTTGGGCTCAAAGATAACTACAGATAGAGATTGCAATCATGAAATTCTGGGCAGCATACTAAAAAGTAGATACCTCTATGCCAACATAGGTTTGTATAGCCAAAATTATAGTTTTTTTTTTTCAGTAGCAATGTATGACTGTGAGAGTTGCACTATAAAGAAAGCTGAGTGCTGCAAAATCTATGTTTTCAAATTATGGTGCTAGTGAAGGTTTTTAAAAGGCTCTGAGGCAGCAAAGAGATCAAAGTGTTATGCCCTGAATTGCCATATCCTGAATTATTATGCCCCGAATAAAATTATTATGGCTACCCCCCCTTCCTTGCCATTAGGACTGGGAGAATTGAAACCTTGGAGTTCTGGCCACTGTATCATAAACTCCAGGTGCATTATCTCAGTCCTTGCAGGGATAATTCCCCCTCCATTTGAGTACTGTCCCTTGCCTTGCTCTGTCTCCTGCCCTAGATCTTCTTATCTTTACCCTTATCCTGTCAGGATTAAGTCATGATCCTTTCCTGGAATAATGGCTTGTCCACTCAACCCAGTGCCCTTGCCCCCTTATCTGTCTTTGTTTCACCTATAGCTAAAACCCTATAAAAGTTTCCTGCCTTAGTTGCTTGCTGCTGAATGCTTTGGATAAAAGTCCCAATATAACCAGCTAGCCCAAAATTCAGACAGTCTAAATTCTTCACATTAAAAGATTAAAAATCAATCTCTGTCTTGCCTCGGTTTTTCTGGCATTATAAAAGCAGTCAAAACTTAAAGAAATGATTTCAGGCTATTCACTGGGAGATCAAATACTGAAGGAGAAGCTTAAATACTTTGGTCAAATAATAAGATGGGACTTTTTGGAAAAGACTCTGATGTTAGGAAAGATTGAAGGCAAGAGTAAAAGGGGACAGCAGAAGATGAGATAGAAAGATAGTGTCATAGAAACAATGAACACGATCTTGAACAGACTTTGGGAGATAGTAGGGGACAGAAAAGACTGGTGTCCATGGGGTTGGAAAGGACTGAATGATTGAACAGCAACAAAAACATCAAGTCTGTGTCCTAGCTCTGCTCTCTCTACACACTCTCTTTCAGTGACCTCATCAACTCCCATGGCTTCAATTATCATCTGTGAAGATGACTTCCAGATCTAGATGTGCAGCCCAGATCTCTCTTGAGTTTCCTCCCTACATTATCAATTACCTGTTGAAGATTTGAAATTCAAAATTTCCAAAGCAAAAATCATTCCCTCCTGACCCCCAAAACTTCTCTTCTTCCAAACTTTTCTGTTTCTATAGAGTGCCCATCCCTCCAGACTCCAGAATTTGCAGCCTCAGTGTCATCCTCTCTTCTTCATTCTGACTAACCCAAAATACTGACTTCATTGATAAATCTTGTTGATTCTACCTCAGCCTCTTTTGCATCCCTTTCTTGCTCTCTACATAGCCATCACTCGGGTTCAGTCATTCCTCCTCTTCTCTCACCTGGACTACCACAAGACCACTTACTTGGTTTCCCTGCTAACCCCTTCTCCAACCCCAATCTGTCCTCCCATCAGCTAATAAATGGATTCTGGCAGTCACACACACACACACACATACCCCCCACACACACACTCAATAAACTCCATATGATTATGAATAAAAGTTCCTATTGCTGCAGGGATGTAGAATTGTGTTGGGGGATGGGGTTACAGCTTTTCCTGTTTCCAACAGATACTATTGGTTCCCAGCCTTGGGTAAGTAGTGACCCTTTTTATAGTTGCTGCAGAGTTCCAGATGAGAGTGATTATGGCTCATTTGGTTATGGAAATCATAAGATAGCCTCTTCTGCTTCTACAGAGGGTGATTAGGCATCCAGCTGACTGGCTGTGAGTACCCATTTCCTTTACTGGAGGCATTTGCTTTAAGCTTTAAGCTACTGCTCATTTCCCAGTTCAGACTAGGACATGGCTCTATGGTTCCTCCCAATGGGGATGCTAATTAAGAAGGCAAAGACCAACGAAAGCTTTGATTTTCATAATTATATCTGGCTTATCCGTAGGCCTGTTCTATAACAAAGCCCTTCTAAACCAGCCTCCTGTTCACAACCTCAGTATACCTCCTCCACCCCCATCCTCAGTAGAAGGCCAGAAAGAGAACAGCCTCTTTCAAAGGTGTGGTGCTAGAAAACTGCAGAACTAGGCCTGGGATATCCTCTTTCTTTGACTCCAGACCCAATGTTCCTAGCACTGCACCCCACTTCTGTCTTGCATGTTAGTTGGTGCGTGGGGGAGGGAGGAAGGGGAGAGAAGGAAGGGGACCCTTTTTTTGAGTTGTTAGGGTCCTCTCCCTCTCTGAATTCTCATGCAGCTTTCAAAGAGCTGAAAATAGCCCAGAATTACCTTAGTGGTAGGTAGTGAACCTGCTAAATCTCTCCTACCAGATCCACCATGGCCTAGGTCTGCCACCCCAAATGGTTCTTTGGCCAATGCCACATGCTAGCTGTATGTTCCCTGGGGACCCACTCTCCTCCTGGATCAGTGACAAAAGGGACAAAGGAGATGTGTGCTGACAGCACTGGCAGCTGCCACCTGTTACATGCCCATGATAGCCTCAGCTATCGCCCTCCCCAGCCTCTTGTGGCTTCTGTTCCCCTTGTGCCTCCAGACTTTCTTCTATTGAACCGAAGCAGAACCATCACAGGCTTTCAGAGGTAGTGACAATAAAACTGGAATCCTAGCTTGGCCACTTCCCAGTCATGGAGCTTTCAGGCAGTGACTTCCCCAGGCTGAGTCTCAGGTTCCTTAGCTTAGTGTCTGTAAATGAAATGTTATCGATTCCTGGCTGGTGTTCCTAGAGTGCTGTGAAGTTTGCAAAGTACCTTACCCACATTAGCTCTGATCCTCACAACCACCTTGGGAGGTATGTGTACTGTCACCCCCATTGGACTTGCTAATAAGTGTTGGAGGCTGGATTTGAACTCAGGTTTCCCTGACTTCAGCCTAGCTGTTTTTACCCAGCTTAACAGACAGAGCTACCTCTTTGGGAACCCCATGCATGTATATGTGTGACCCCCCTCCATATCTCTAGGGCCCAAGCCTGAGAATACTCCCCATCTTGTTGGAATCCAGCTCCTATAGTGAGATGAAGGGTGTGATAATCAGGAAGCCAGGCAAAAGAATTCAGTTAGAACTCTTCAATTTTTTATTGATCAGGACCACAAATATATATATCTTAATATATATATTATATTATATATTATATATATGTTATTATATATTATATATATATATATATATATTATATATATAATAGCTTATAGCCCAGGGCTTCTTATGAAGGCAGAAATAAAGATCTGTGGATACTGTGCTGGTGACAGGCCACAGTGGCAGCAGTACTGATTGCAGCAGAAGCAATAGCAGCAGGAAGCAGGTTAGCACTCAGAGACACTAAGAGAACTGAAAACCTGAGTATAATAAGATCCTAGAGGTACTAGCGCTAGGAGCAGAACTTTTTAGCAGTACCTTACCAATTACCTAGTTCCAGATCACATTTCCAGGGCAGAAAGAAGAAAAGTCACAGTCATTGCCACAAGAATAAAGGCCCTTACCTACATAGGGAGTGGGACCCAGTCCAATAAGGCAGTGAAGAGACCTCTCCCTGGATCACACCATTTTGGAAACACTGAAAACTTATAGTCTTCCACTTAGCTGTGAATACAGCAGGACATAAACGACAGAATCTCAGGCCAGAGATCTCTCTCCCACACAACTCCCATCCCTCAGGACACAGCCCAATACTAGCATAAAGTCTAAAATCAAAAACTAGACAGATCAAATGAACAAACAATAAAAAAGACCTTCATCATAAAATGACTACTTTGGTGACAGAGAAGATGAAGACACAATGTCAGAAGAAGTCAATGACTTGAAAAAATTTACAAGTAAAGTCCTTTTTTTTTTAATGCATATTGGATACAAGCCAAACAAAAAAATTCCTGGAAGAGTCAAAGAAAAATTTAAAAAGAACATGGGTAGGCAGAGCTAATATAATAAAAATGACAATTCTACATAAATTAATTCACTTATTCAATGACATACCAATCTAACTACAAAAAAAATTATATGATAGAGTTAAAAAATAAAAATAAAATCCATCTGAAAGAACAAAAGTCAAGAATATCAATGAAATTAATGAAAAAAAATGCAAAGGCAGGTGGCCTCACCATACCAGATCTAAGCAGTGGTCATCAAAACTATTTGGTACTGGTTAAGAAATAGAGTGATGGATTAGTGGAATAGTTTAGGTACACAAGGCACAAGAGTCAATGACTCTAGTGACCTATTGTTTGATAAATCCAAAGATTCTAGCTTCTGGAATAAAAGCTCTCTATTTGACAAATCTTCTGGGAAAACTGGAAAATAGCATAGCAGAACCTAAGCCTAGACCAACATTTCACACCCTATACCAAGATAAGGTCAAAATAGGTACATAATTTAGATATACAGGGTAATACCATAAGTGGTTAAGAGAGCAAGGAATAGTTTATCTGGAAGATCTAGGGAGAAGGAAAATATTTATGACCAAACAAGAGATAAAAACCCATTATAAAATTCAAAATAGATAATTTTGATTACATTAATTTAAGAATTTTTTGCACAAACAAAACCAATGCAATCAAGATTAGAAGGAAAACAGAAGACTGAGAAACAATTTTTACTGCCAGTATTTCTAATAAAAGCTTCATTTCCAAAATTTAGAGAAAACTGAATCAAATTAATAAAGAATGCAAGTCATTCCCCAATTGACAAATGGTCAAATGATACTAATAGGTAGTTTTCAGATGAAGAAATTAAAGCTACCTATAGTCATATAGAAGGACATTCTAGGTCACTATTGATTAGAGAAGTGTAAATTAAAACAACTTTGAGGTATAACCTCACCCCTCTCAGGTTGGCTAATATGATACGTAATGTCTGGGCTAGCTTTCTGGAGGATCTCTGGGTGGTCCTTGGTCTTAGCAGGAGAGTCACCACGAGGATGGTCAGGGATAATGTCTGGAGTCTGGAGTCTGGAGTCTGAGCTAGAGCACACACACACATTCACTCTCAAGTCTGCTTATTTCAAATCCTCTCAGCCCTCATATACCTTAGTATAATTACATCACTATAGCACACTGAGCATGTGTCAATTGTAGAACCATTACATATCACACTAAATACTAAGTATATGTGAACTAAAGAATCATTATTTTGTCAATCACACTGAGTAAACACCCTGCTGAAAGTATCTTTGCTTCAAGCATACTTTTCTCAGAGCTCCCCAATATTTGTGGTCCTCTACAATGTTAGAAAAGGAAAATTGTAAATATTACATATGTGGGAAAATTGGAACACTAATGCATTGTTTGTGGAATTATGAACTGATCCAACTATTCTGGAGAGCATTTTGGACTATGTCCAAAGGATTATCAAACAGTACAAACTTTGATCCAGCAATATCACTAGTGATTAGGTCTGTATCTCAAAGAGATCATAAAAAGGAGGAAAGGATCTACATGAAGAAATATATTTATAGCAGATTTTTTGTGGTTCGCAAGAATTGGAAATTGAGCAGATGTCTATAAATTGAGAAATGGTTGAATCAGTTGTGGTATATGAAGATAATACAATACCTTTGTACTATAATTAATGATGAGCAAGCAGATTTCAGAAAACTCTGGAAAAACTTATATTAATACAAGAAGAACATTGCATACAGTAACAGCAACATTATACAATGATTATTTTTGATATACTTAGCTCTTCTCAGCAATACAATGATCTAAGACAATTCCTAAGAATTCATGATGGAAAATGCTATCCACATCCAGGAAAAAAAATCATGGAGTCTGAATTTAGATAGAAACATATTGTTTTCCTTTTTCAGCTTATTTGTTTTTTTTTTCTTTTTCATTGTTTTTCCCTTTTGTGCTGATTCTTCTTTCATGCCATGATTAGTGTGGAAATATGTTTAATATAATTGTAAATGTATGTACTATATCAGACTGTTTGCCATCTGGTGGAGGTGGAAAGAGGAGAAAGGGAGAAAAAATTGGAACTCAAATATTACATGAAGTTAATATTGAAAACTATCTTTAAATTTGGAAAAAATTTGGGGAAAAATGCTATTAAGTAGAGGAAAAAGAAGCTAAGAAGCCAAGGAGGCAGAGATAAAGAAGGGATACATTTCAATCATGGAGGAAAATCAGAGCAAAGGCACTACCATAGGGAATTGAATATCCTATTGTCTTGAGTGAGGAATAGTAATTGACCAATTTGTATATACCAAACTATACACAAATGAACTGTAAGCCTGGAAAGATGGGCTGGAGTTAGATAGCAAAGAATTGTAAATTCCATATGAAGAATTAATATTTTATTCTAAAGGGGAAAAGGAACCATTAGAGTTTCTTGGACAGAGAAGTTTTGGGGTAAAATATATGTTTTAGGAATATTATGGACAGTTTTGAATGATGGATTGGAGAAGGGGAAGACTTGTGCAGGGAGACATTAATTAGAAGATTATAGCAATAATCTAAGCTAAAAGTGTATATAGCCTGAACTAGGACAATGATCATGTGACTGGACAGAATAGGATAGATATGAGAGATTATGTTAAGTCAGAATTGTAAAGACTTAGCAATTAAGGATTCTTGAAGGATTCTGAATTTATAAACCTGAATGAATGGAAGTTGGCCTTTACAAAAATAGAAGGATTGTGGAGGAAGGTTAGGCCTTGGATGTTGAGGAGGGAAGATAAAAAATTCTGTTTTAGACATGTTAGGTTTGAAATACCTACAGGACATTCCATTAGAAATAGCCAATAGGTAGTTGGTGGTGTGAAAATGGATACCAAGAGAGGGAAACATGCTAGACATATGAATCTAGAAATCATCATCAGGGAGATATTTGAACCTATGGGAGCTAAGGAGGTCAACAAAAGATAGATTATAAAGAGAGGGAAAAGAAGAAGGATCAGGACACATTCTTGGAGTAAAGCCACAGTCAGGGGTACAACACAGGAATGAGTTAGCAAAGGAGACTGAAAGATAGGCATTTAGGAGGAGAACAAAGAAAGAGCAATGTCAGAAAAAGTCAGGAAACAAAGTGTCTGGAAGGAAAGCATAATCAACAGTGCCAAATATTGTAGAGAGACCAATAAAGAGGAATGCAGAGAAGAGTCCATTAGAAGAGGAGAACAATGGCAACTTTGGAAAGTATAGTTCTATCTAAATAATTAGGTCAGAAGACACTAAATTCAGAAGTGAGAGAGAGAAGAGAGGAGGCAACAAATAAAGACGAGTTGTTTTCTAAGTTTGACCAGGGAATTGTCAGCAATTGAGCATATCACAAAACTTGTCTCAGCTAATCACAAGCTGCATAGGTATTAGACTTGTAATAATCAAGAAATTTAGATATTCCGCTTCTACAAGGATGAAGATGGTGACCAGAGCAGATTTTTGTGGAATATATTGTGAAGGTTTTCTGGAGGCAGCCTTAGTCTCAGTTGAAATAAATAATTACTCCAAAATCGCAGCCAGCTGGTAAAAATGCAAACGTTTATTTCTCCTTCCAAATTAGCCTGGTTAGTTGAGCCTATCTCTGTGCCTGGTTCCAAGAGATCTTGCAGCTTTGTCCATGGCTTCTGCCTCTGCTTTCTTCAGCCTCCAGCCAGCACCAAGTTGGAAGATGCAATGAATTTCTCTTGCTTCAAAGATAGGGCTTGTAGGCTTTTCTTCCAGAGTGTTCTGTCTCAGAGCCCTGTCGGTGTTCCAGAGAAAATCTTCCTAGCTCCAAGAGCTTCCTCCATATATATCATCTCCCAAAAGTTAACTCCTCCTTCTCCAGGCAGGGATTATGGGTTGTGAAGATCGCGTATTTTAAAATCAGTCGGAGTCAGGAATTCAGGTTAGGGGAAAATCGTCAGTCTTTATTCTCAGTGAAGAAGGATCAGAGGTGGAAGAGAATGGGCAATAGCAATGTGTGTAGCTGAGTCAAGAAGCTAGCTAGACCAGCAGCCACATGACCAGCATCTAGGAGTATCGAACCTAGGCCCAATCTCATCCAGCTTCTCTTCCTGTCTCTTGCTGCCTCCACCCACCAAAATCATCATTTCCTATACAACACATCAGGACTTGCACAGAGAATGGGCGGGGGCCATTCTTTATCCAATCATGTATATTAATACAGTATAGTCCAATTACTATTTAGCCTCACATTTGGGACCCTGATCAACCAAACCTCAGCCCATTAATCTCCACTTTTATTTTAGAACACAGGTGGTCTGCCATCCCTGACTCCTCAGGATGGTCAGAGCCCCAAGGAGGTGATCAATCCCCTAACTTCGGGAAGGAGATGAAAGCACGAAAAGGGGTTCACACCGTCCCTGACTTCTCAGGAAAGGGTGAAAGCCCTAAAAAGAATGATCACACCCCCTGACATCTCGGAAGGGAGAAAAAGCACCAAAGGGAAAGGGGAAGGGGTTTCTGAGCTGAAGGGTCTTTTTCCAAACCTATCAGCATGGGAGGTATTACACAACACAAGCAATAACCAGGGGCTATAGGGATGACTCCCCCAACTCAGGCTATTGGTGTAAAAACATGAATTGTACACGCAAATAGGGAATAAAACAATAAAATCAAATGGTGTTGGGAAAAGATCACCAGAAGTCCTAGAAGGAGGGTATGAAACAAATCACAAATGCCTTCTTCAGCACCAAGAATATCCAAAACCAATCTTTGCCATTTTTTCCATGTCAGGGAACCGATGATCCCCCTGAGTTTTTGAAGTCCTGCAAAGTCTTTTATGTGTTGGGAATCCAATGATTCCAGGATTTTGAAGTCCTGTAAAGCTTATTTTCTCAGAAACCAAGTTCCTGAGAGTTTTCAATCCTTGTCCAGAGAAAAGCCAAATTCCTGAGGATTTTAAAACCTTAGTCTAGAGAATCCAAATTCCTGAGGGTTTTCAAGTCCTACAATCTTTTGTCCATGAGTCAAACAATAACTGCAGTTTCAATGGTGAGCACAATCACAACAGAACCACCGATATTTCTTGGTTCTCCTTTGTTTGGGGTCTCTCTCTTTGATGGAAAGGAAATATGGCCCTTGGCAAACCATCGTTCCTTTTCCCAAAGAGAGATACAAGCAAACCCTCTCCCAAAGAGTTAGTATCTGGTCCTTTCCATTCACCACTTTCTGGTTCTTACATCACTGGACATCTAAAGATAGTGGAGCTGGCCCATGGAACTGACCTTCCGGTGGGTTATAAAAAATTTTGGGGCCAGTCATTTTTCAAAAATCAAAAGTTAATAATAAAGGGTTAATTTAGAAGTTCATAGGATTACCTGTTCCCCTTTCTTTTTGTTTTTGGAGGTTCTTAATTCTTGTTTCTCCTCCACTATTTGTCCCTTGAGGATTGAAAGGTATGCTTGGTGGTAAAACTTTATACTGGCAAAAAGGTAAAATGTTTCAAAGTATAAGAGGACCATTGTTGTTTTATTTCTTGTGGAAATTGGGGCAAATGCTTGCAAGGAATTATCCCTGGCTGTCTTTTTTTGGTATTAAAAGTGAACCCGAAAAGGTATCTAACAACTGGATGAAAGACAGACGACCAAAAGATTTATAAGGGTCCATCCATTTGAGATTTTTTTCTCAAACCTGAGGGTTCTTCCCTGAGGGTAAAAGCGTAAAGGAAGGCAAGTACAGGCTTTTACTATCTCCTACTTTTTGTTATTCCAAATTGTAAACTAAAGTGACACCGTATATTTACAATGAGATGCCTGGGCTTTGGAAAAGGGGTATTAAAACATATTAGAAGGATCTGCCTTTAATTGCCATCAAATATGGGACCAAGTCCACTAAAATGGACAAATAAAAAATCTTACCGATCTTTCACTTGTAATGGGTGAGGTTTGATTGATAAAGGTCTAAGTACAGGCAAAGTAATTCCAAATATTTATACATTTGATAAAAATGTCCCCCACCCTTCTCCTAATGTTTTAAAAATGAAAAAGGGGGGAAGAACAGGAAGAAACTGGGAAATTTGGGGTTCCATTCTCCTACTGCTGTCGTGGCGCCAATCTACTCTTCGCTGCTACACATTTTGTCTCGATTATCTTCCCCCCTGATCCTTCTTCACGAAATAAAGACTTAAATTTTCCCCAACCTGAATTCCTGACTTGCTGATTTTAAAATACATGGTCTTCCATTTGGCCCCAACGGTGGGAACAAACGAAAAGTTCTGGTGACCAGAAACGGGTAGTATTGTTAATGCAAACAGGGAACTTATTTTCAAAAAACTAAACCAGTAATCTTTTGGGGCTAAAATGGACAAATGATAAAGACTCTCCATCCCTTTAACCCCTTCAACCCTTCAACCCCATCCCGAGTGGTGCCGAAAGCATGTTTAAGCTGATAGGGACAAGGGCTACTTATAACTTGGGAACAGGTAGTGACTTTGGGTACATTAAACCGCATCTTCCCTTGTTCATAGAGCAGGAGCAGATCTCCGAGATATCTGGTCCCTGGTTGACAAAGATGTTGATATTACAATAAAAAGTCCTCATTCAATTTTCATTGAGGTATTTTATTTATAAATATAATTCAGTTAGCACTAAGAAACCCTAGCCCTAGAAGAAAGAAAAAGCCTATTGCTCCCACTCTGAGTAGCCAAAGAGGGGGACCCGATATTAAGGAGGAAGGCAATGAAGAGATTAATGACCATATCCCCACAGGGCATGGAGACTTAAGTGAGTAAGGGTGTGGAGACATTCCACCTCAGGAGGCAGCTTCAGCCCCACCTCAGGAGCAAGTGATTGACTCATCTTCATCAACTCCACCCTCCAGGATGGAAGGAGGAGGGGCAGTGGGGGGGGCAGTGACAGCACCAGCACCCCCCATCATCCCCAGTATCCAATTATGAGTAGATTACAAGAGGGGCTTAATGAAGGCCAAAAGAAAAGGGCGTGGACGTCAGGGAGCTCCAGCCACATAGCTTTCCTGTAATTTCCCAGTTTAATGCCTCGGGTCAACAAAGTCAAAGATACGCCCCTTTTAACATAGAAATCTTCAAAGACCTAAAAAAGGCTTGCACTCTTTATGGGGCTACATCAGCTTATGTTAAGATGCTATTACAGAATTTGGCTTTTGAAATCTTCACTCCTAATGACTGGAAATCTATAGCAAGAGTATGCCTAGAACCTGGACAAAACTACATGTGGCCTTCTGAATATAGTGAGCTCTGTAGGATACAAGCCCAACAAAATAGTCAAAATGCTCTTCATGCTGCGATCACCTATGACCTACTAACAGGTATAGGTCCCTATGAAGATGTCACAGCACAGATTAATTATCCAGTAGCAGCATATGAGCAAATTGCTGCTAATGCTATCAAAGCGTGGACTTCGATTCACAATAAAATGAAAAGGTGAGGCCTTCACAAAAAATAACACAAGGGCCGATGGAGCCTTTGGTTGACTTTGCGGGACATTTGCAGACTGCTTTCACAAAAACTAATGGGGAAAATTCATCAACAGATGTTTTAATAAAGCAACTTGCTAAGGAAAATGCTAATGAGGTGTGCAGAAAAATTACACTAGGACTGCGCAAGGATGCTCCTTTAGAGGAGTTCATAAGACGCTGTGCCACAGTGGCACAAATGCCTTTTATAGCCAGACTATGATGCAGACTTCCCAAGATCCCAACATGGGTAGACAGGGTCCTTCTGACAAAGGGACTTCTAGAGAGACACGTCAATGCTTTCAGTGTGGTAAAGTAGGGCATCTGAAAGCTCAATGTTGGTATAGAGGCAGAGAGAAAGCAGGGTAGGAGAAGATGACCAGACCCATGTCCAAAATGCAACAGAGGCTTCCATTGGGCCTCAGAATGTGACAGGTTCAGGGAAGGATGAGGGCCCAGCCTCAGGCCCCAGGCAAAACACTTGGGGCATGATGGCAGCCAATGGTGGACCCAGAGAGTGCCTAGAAGTCCAATACCCAGACATGACCAATCAGCCAGGAAGCCATATGATGGGAGAAAGGGATTAATCAATCAATCAGCCAGGAAGCAACCTGATGGGAGAAAGGGATTACAATTACAATTAGGGAGAATAGAGTTGTATGCAGCTGAGACAACTGAATACCCCCTGGAGAGGTGAAATCTGTTCCTCTCCAGCCTATGGATCCCTTGCCTCCAGGCACAGTAAGCTTGACCATTTTACCTCCTGAGAGTATGTACAAAACAGTGTCCATACACACACTGATGTGGGAAACTGGGGAATGTGTAGATAATATCCCAGTCACCAATACGCAGACAATGTGTGACTTATCACCCAGGAGAAATAGTAGCATCAGGTTTACTCATACAGAATCCTAATAAGCAGCTTGGTGATAGTCACCTGGTGATAGTCACCCAGATTCTGATTCCAGATCACAAAATCCAGCAATATACTGGACAGCAGCTGTAATAACTGACCGACCTATGCTCACCATCTATAAATGGCCTTCCGTTGAAAGGATTGGTGACACTGGTGCAGATCGGACGGTCATTAGAGGTGCCAATGGCCCAGTCACTGGCCAAAGATTAAAGCAGAGAACCTAACATGTCTGTAAGGAGGATCAATAGCAGCTGAAGTTAGGCTGCCCCTATGAGAAGGACTTTGAAGGCAAAACAGAAGTTTTACTCCTTTTATAGTAGAAAAATCTCATCAATCTGTGGGAAGAGACGTTTACAGCAATTAGGGTTAAAATGAGTACTTCGGTTTTTTAAGCAGGGCTGCTGTTAAGGCCTGCAACACTTCACCTGTTCCATCCATGGAAAACTGATACACCAGTGTGGATAGAACATTGGCCCTTGAAAGATAAAATTCAGGCCTTATTAGATATGGTAAGGAGCAGCTTGACCAAGGACACTTAAAACCTCTAAGTCCTTGGAAATTCCCAGTGTTTGTTGTGAAAAAGAAATCTGGAAAATGGAGGATGTTAACGGATTTGAAAAGTGAATGAACAGATGGAAACTAGAGAACTCTTCAGCCTGGACTTCCATCTCCACTCCTTGCCTAGAAATGGCCTCTTTTTATAGATATTAATTGTTTCTATTCTATCCCTCTGGATAAGGAGGATATGAAAAGATTTGCCTTTTCAGTGCCCACGTTACTTAAGCTGAGCCTTATAAAAGATATGAATGGACAGTTTGCCACAGGAATGAAAAACAGACCTACTATGTGTCAAATGTATGTTGCTGCTGCTCTTGCTCCAGTAAAGAAAAGCATTCCCAAAGTTATGCTATTACATTAATGGATGACATATTGGGGTGTGCCCCTGAGGAACAAATTTAGAAGCATGTCTACAAAAAGACCATGAACACTAAGGAATTACAAATTATACATAGCACAAGAAAAAATTCAAAGACATGCTCCTTTTCAGTATTTAGGATATGAAGTATACCCTAAGGTGCTTATAGTTCAAAAACTGTCCTTAAGAACAGAAAAGCTAAACACATTGAATGATTTTAAGAAATTGATAGGAGATATCCAATGGATGCGACCAGTGTTAGTTTGGACTACCTATCAGTTACAACGGTATATGACATTTTAAGGGGAGACAGTGCTTTAAATTCACCACCCCAGCTTACAAAAGAAGCTCAAAAGGCTTTTGAGAGAAGTGAACTGGCTTTATCCAATGTGGTTGAAAGAGTTACTCAAAACCCTTAGAGATATCAGTTTTTCACACAAGAGGCACCCACAGCAGTCCTTCATCAAGGAGACAGTGTGGTAGAGTAGGAACCTCCCGGCACAACCAGATCAAAGCCTTACACCTACCCAGTGCTTGTCTAGAATTTTATTAAAGGCAACTAAGGAGCAGTACAATTATCTTGGACAAGACCTGACAAGATATACACCTTTTATACCAATACACAAATTAATGTGTGTTGTGGAGACCATCCCAGAGTGGCAAATTTTATTAGCCATGGCTCAAATTTTATACATGGGTCTCCATTAAAGATAACTAGACTATTACATAATTGGCGATGGATTCTTGAAGAAAAAAGTTTCTAAAGTTCTTCTTAAAGGACCAACTATCTTCACGGTTGCATCCAAACATAACATTTGTGCTGTATACTCTCATGACTTAACTATAAAGAGAGTAGTCAGAACTCCTTTTCAGTCCACTCGGCAGAATGAATTGTACGCAATCATTCTAGCTCTTACTTATTATCCAGGAGACATAAATAATATCTGATTCGGCCTATTCGTAGGTGTCGTACAAGAATTGCCAGCCCAAATAAATTTGCAGCCTCTAATATATATATCAGCTCTTTAAGAAACTTCAAGAGCAAGTGAGAAAGCATCCGGTAAGATCTATATCTTGCATGTCCACTCTCATAGTGGACTTCCAGGTCCCATATTTGATGGCAATTCAAAGGCAGATAGCCTTCTAACTATGTTGGTTAATACCCCTTTATTCCAAGAAGCCCAGGCATCTCATTGTAAATATCATCAGGCTACTCGAGCTTTACGTTTACAATTTGGAATAACAAGAGAGGAAAGTAGGAGCATAGTAAAAGCCTGTACGGCTTGCCTTCCTTTCCACGCTCCTACACTGCCTCCAGGGAAGAACCCTCATGGTTTGAGACCCAATGAAATCTGGCAAATGGATGTGACCCATTATAAATCTTTTGGTCGTCTGTCTTTCATCCACGTTGTGGTAGATACCTTTTCGGGATTCACTTTTGCAATACCAGCAGCAAAAGAGACAGCCCGAGTGGTCACTGAATTCCTCATGCAAGCATTTGCCATTATGGGTGTGCCACAAGCAATAAAACAGACAATGGTCCTGCTTATACTTTGAAACATTTTGCACACTTTTGTGCACAGTATAAAATTTTACACACCACGGGCATACCTTTCAATCCTCAAGGACAGGCAATAGTGGAGAGGAGAAACAGAGATATTAAGACACTCCTCCAAAAACAAAAAGGGGCCACAGGTAATCCTAGTGAACTTCTAAATCTAACCTTTATATTATTAACTTTGATTTTGAAAAGATGCACTGGTCCGGCAGACGGGTTTTTAACCCACCGGAAGGTCAGTGTCCAGTGCGAGCAGCTCCACTATCTTTAGATGATCGCCAGGTGATGTGGAGAGACCCAGAAAGTGGTGAATGGAAAGGACCAGATAGGCTAACTGCTGTGGGGAGAGGGTTTTTGTATCTCTAAGGTGGAGAAGGAATCAGATGGGTGCCAATGAGCCATACCTGTCCATCGCAGAGAAACGACCTTTGAAACAAAGGATAAGACCCCAGAAATATTGGGTGGTTCTGTTGCTGATTTGCCCACCATTAAGACGGGCATTATGGA